>NC_053024.1:599974900-600086402 GCF_003073215.2 Triticum urartu | reverse complement strand
GCCGATAAATCAGCCGATATGGCGATAAATCGGCCGATATGCCGATAAACTGGCCGATTTACCCCTTATCATGGGTCGACCGATAAGTTCCCGATAAGCGATATCCCCAACATTGGTTCAAGCTCAAGTTGAATCTTCCCAATCCAATGTGGCAGAACCAGTTGAAACTGAAGATGCAGTGTTTGTTGAAGCTCAACCTGGGGATGACCAAGTCGTCGCCCAAGAATTTAGCATTAATGCAGATGTAGAAGATGTTGTTGCTGATAGGGCCTACTGGGATTTCACCCCACCATCTTGCTCTCTTGGCCTAGATTCTGGCCCCACACCTCCCGGACCAGATATTATTACGATGGCCGCAGTCCTAGCAGCAGTACCAACACCGCCCCCAGTGGTTGTTTCGACAACTCAAGCACCAGCAGTCGTCCCAACGGTTAACAATGCTCCCCAAGACCGAGCAGCGGCATCCCCAATTGATCATATGGCGGCAGCACCACGAGATTTAAAGAATGCAGAAGATAATCCTACTGACTCCAATCCGGTTTCAGGCTCTGAGCCCGCTGACCTTGGTAAGTGAAGGCATATACGTGTCTTCGCTTTTATCACAAAAGAGTGATGGGATGGATGTCTGCTTTTCGAAGACCTTTTTATGCTTTTAGTTTGATCCTGTGTGTATATTTATGCTCTTTTTATGCTATGTATGGACAACCTCCCCCCTCTCACATGTAATGACTTATGCTTTTGCGTGTGTGCTATGTAACAAATTATGTGTTTTCGTTTCACATTTGCGCTCTTTTATTTTTTATGTTGTCTGGTGTGTGGATGTATTATACGTGATTATTATTGTTCATTTTTTCTGGTAACTTTTACTAACATCCGACTGATAATTATTTGCTAACTAGTTAATTAAATGGTAACATTTGTGATCATACCCTGATAACTTCTGCTATCACCATGCTGATAACGTCAACCCTTTGTGTGCTAACTTCTGCTATCACCATGCTAACATCTGACTGATAATTGTAGCGCTCTACTTTTAACTGATAAATACAATCGCTCTACATGAAAGATATTTGTACCTTATTTTCCAGCTTACCATTTTATCGTATGGTAACTTTCACCATGATATCTTTTTGCGAATGTTTGTGCTAGTATTTTTTGTTCTAACTAGATATCTACATGTTTTCATTTTTTTGCTAACTAGTTACTTAAATAGTAATATTTGTGATCATACCCTGATAACTTCTGCTATCACCATGCTGATAACTCCAACCATTTTGTTTCCTTTATTGATGCTGTAAATACACCCCTCCCCCTCCTTTCCCTGCACGCACAGACAAACCATTCTAATACATTTATGCTGCCCCTTTAACTAGCCCGACCCCCCTCATTTTCTTCTCTTTTTCTCTCTACAGTAATTATATCATCATTCTGTACTATCTATCACTTTTTTCTTTAGTTGTTTTTCCACATATTTGACATTCCTTTTGTCAGTTCACAAACTGACCTGATCACAACTTTTTGAAGAGCGTTGATTTCGAGTTTATGATGCGGATGTTGAAGACGACGATGTAATTATGTGGGTTGAAGAAGTCAAACGTGCCACTGTTAGAGCAAAAGCAAATTACGGTCCTGTAAAAGGTACTGATAGGAAGATTTTATTTAACAAACTTTTTCCTACTGCCAACCTTGATAACATCATTATCTTCATGTTGATAATTTACTGTTCTAAACTCTGATAAGTTCTTTTCTTTTTGTTTCCCCATAATATTTCTTTCCATCATTCCCAACTCTGATAACTCCCTTCACTTTTCTTCTAGACCACCCCACCATCCCTGAATCTGCTACACCAGTTATTCAACCTCCCTATGGTAATCATTCAGCCAGTGTGACTCCTAAATCGTACATTCGGAAAGTTAGGGTAAGCCACCCATCGCAGTTCCTTCTGCCTCCATATTGTGGCCTCACAGCATCTGCACTCGAAGAGGTTATTTACGCAGAAGTTATCAAGCACACCACTGATTCAATTGACTCCAAGATAAAACAGTAATGACATTTACTGTTTTCCTTTTCTCTAGTATTTTAACCCCTCACCGGCAAAACATTTGCTTATATACTATTTTTTTCTTTGTTTGCTTTTCAGTATTAGGGTTATTGACATCGATGGGCAGTGGGTCACATTGGAGGAGCTTGCTAATAGTGTGATAGAAGGTGGTCAAGTTTCGAATAATATTGCAGAGCTCCAGATCTGAACTCTTTCTGATTATGTACCCCCAGGGAAGATCATCTTTCCATGGTTGCTGTCAGTATATCTTCACATACATGATATGACGAGCAAGTTCCTAATCAAGCATTTCCGTCATGATGCAAACTACATACTTAGTCACCAAAATCAGGTACAATTTTTTACGTAAACTACATACTTTTCTTCTTTTAAATCGTACAAGCTGTTTTTTAGTTGGTCTAACAGGCAATTTTATCAGGCTCTTATTTTGGTTTTGTCAGACATCGTACCATTAAAGAATTTTAGCTGGTACCTAGTTATGTTACTTTTCTGTGGTAACTTTCATGTATGCCTACTGGTAACATATGTTGTCAGTGTCCTGATAACTTTGCCTTTTTTAACTGTAAATGCATTGATAACTTCTTGTGTTCATGTGTTCACATTTTTCCTTTCTGTGGTAACTTTCATGTATGCCTACTGGTAACATATGTTGTCAGTGTCCTGATAACTTTGCCTTTTTAACTTTAAATGCATTGATAACTTCATAACTTATTGTGTTCATGTGTTCACATTTTCTTAACAGCTACTGTTTCCAACACTGCAAAAGTTGGGACGTCTACCAAAGGACGGGCATTGGTATGTCTTGTGCCTTAATCTCAAGGCAAAAAGATTTGAAGTTCTTGATTCTCTTCGTCCACAAGATAGCCCTTCGCTCATCACACATGCGACGAAGCTTATGAATGGCATTAAAAAAGCCTGGTTGATTGCGTACAAGGACTCGAGTAAGCAGATCCAAGACTATGATCTGGTGTACATCGATGTGTTCAAACAGGACAATGGGTTAGTTTTTTTGGCTAGTACTCCATCATTTTTCCATCTAAATACCCGGTAACTTAGTAGTGTAGCATTTTAAAAGTTCATTCACCTTTTTTGCTTATCTTATTTTGCTTTTTAACACATTTTTTATTTTTTCCCTTACAACACTGATTGCGGTTTCTTCGCGTTCAAGATCTTGGAGTTCTGGGATGGTAAAAATATCCCGACAATAACTAAGGAGCAGATCCTGGCGCTGAGGAAGATATTGACAAACATGTGGCTGGACCATCCTCTTAACAAATGCACGCAATGGCGCTATCACTTGTTCAATAAGGAGTAATTGATGTGAGAAATTTGCACCAATATATGTTTTATGATTAAGAATGATGATAGTTTCATACATTTTTTCTAGGCTGATTACTATCTTTTTTATACATTTTTGCTGATAATTATGATAGTCAATGCCGATAACATACTATAACAGGTGCTGATAACTTTATTTTTCATTGCGTCATAACATTTTACTCACAAACAAAGAACGATAACTAATCTCATTCTCATTTTCTGAAAATCCCCATTACATTCTAGACGATAACTTACATGTTTCAGTGCTGATAACTTTTCATTACATGGTGTCTTGACACCGTTTTACACAATAAAATGGGTAAAATTGATAAGTAAAATCTCTAACTTGCATTTTTCAATGCCCATCTAACTTGCATTTCTCAGTGCAGGATGGGTGAGGTACATTTGCGTTTATCATGATCTGTCGACCCGCAGACTCTACACTTCCTCTTTTTTTTGGCTTTGCAATGTCAAATGGGTGCTGGAATCTTTTCTCTCTCGGACGCCCTTTCGTAGTAGACTTTGGTGGGTCTAGTATCACTCTTGTGTTTGATGATTGGGATCCCTCGGCATGTGAGCCCTGGAACTGGAAAATATCGCTAGACACATGCGTGACAGGAATGCTTCCTTGATGCGCTACTGGGACACCTTCGGTGGCACTAGTCCCTGGTGGTGAAGAAAACATTTGTGCTTCTTTTCCCTCATCTTTTTCCTTTCTTGCTTTCTTTAGTTGCCTCTTTTTTAGTGCATCCATGTCGTCTCTGAAAGCATTAACATGTTTCATTGCCAATGCCATCCCTTCATCAGTAGTGCAAGCGTCTTTTGCTTGTTCCTTGAAATCATTCAGAATAGATGTATATCTCATGAATTTTTTCCTTCTTCTGTCATACCCTTCTTAACTGTTGGCTGTTGGTAATCAAGCTGAACAAGATCCTCTTCTGGATCCCATGTCCACCTATCCAGGATATACCTCCTCGGTATCTCGTAGACTCCAATCTGTTCCATTACTCGTAGTATGTGTGCACACAATAGCCCATCGCGATCAAACTTGCAGCAAGTGCATGAGTATACCCCTTCATCCTTGTTCACCTGCACATGGTAGTCCCTATCCCCATACTTTGGTAGTATGCCTCAGAGCGACCACATCCTGAAGGTTCCATCTTGCAAAGTGTCGCATCCGTAAGCAGTCTTTAGCTTCATCTCTACCTGGAACTTGGAGAACAGATTTTGTGTGTATATCCCTCGCATCTGTAACTCGATTGGGTTCAACAAATACATGTCTGCCTCTTTGTAAATTGTGTCCACTTTCTCTTTTGCCACAGCCACCATTACTTTCTCCTGGCTTGTAGTGTATTGAGTTGCGAATTCAATCAATGAGTTGTTGGGGTTCACGTACTTCTTGAGCACAACATTGAATCCCTTGCTCCTTGCAGTTGTCTGCAAGAATGGAAAGAAATGCTTCATGTAGTACACCGGGGCCCAACATTTCCTATTTTCCCACAACCATTGAAAATGTTCATTGTCGATCTGGCCATATTCATCCATCATTGCCCTCCATTTGTTTTCAAACTCTTCCTCTGTGATACACAAAACATGAGACAATCACAACATCATACACAATCATTGGTAATTAAAGTACAAGTATGCTGGTAACTTTTCTTAGTTGTTAGATGGTAACTTTATTGAACAGTTTTTCCAGATCTGGTAACTTTTCTAAACCACAAGTTGGTATCAACATATGTAACTGCCCCTGGTAATATAGCCAACAAGATCATGGTAACTTGTGTAGACCCACACATGGTAACTTGTGCATCACATATATTCATATGGCTTTCTCAAGTTTGCTGCATGGTAATTAAAATGGGTCAACAGTTTAGGTACGTACCAGTCAAGCTGTTGTCGACACAGTATTTGAACGCTTTGTTTAGTGGTTTATCATCAGCCATAAGTTCTCCAAGTTTCTCCTGCGCCTTCTTCATTATATGCCAGCGGCAATTTCTGTGTATTATGTTCAAGAAGACCTCGTCGATCGCACTCCTCATTGCAAAGTCCTGGTCTGTGATGATGTTTTTAGGGGCAACACCACCCATTGCATGGAGGAATGTGTTAAATAGCCACACAAAGTTTTCCTTTAGTTTGTTTCGAACGAAGCCACACCCAAACTGGATGGATTGACCATGGTTATTAATTCCAATGAATGGTGCACACGACATCTTGTACATGTTTGTCATGTATGTCGTGTCAAACGACAAACAGTCATTATACTTTGCATATGCCCTGCGTGATGCGCCATCTATCTAGAACAAGTTCTCAACCCTGTACTCATCATCAAGTTTGATTCTCCAGTAGAAATATGAATCTTTGGCCCTCATCTCTTGGAAATATGCAATTGTGCTCCCAACGTCCTTGTGGCGGTGCTCTAAGCGGAACTTAGCTCGTTGATTAGCAATGTCTTGTGTCGTGTAGGGTACGTCTTTAGCGCTCCCGTAGAACCATGACATCAGCTGCATCTGCCTCGTAGTCTCAATGTTGTATCCATGCAGAACCCTCAAGAAGTCCTGCTCCTCCTTTGGAATGTACTGATGTGATGATAAGAATTTTGTTAGGGACGGCTTTTTGATCAGGGGTGACTGTGGGTGTCCTCGAAACGGTCAACAGTCCACCATGCATCATCGTGGGATAGGTACATGTGCGCTTCACATTCAGTCCTAACAACTTTCTTTTTTTCCTCTTCTTGACAATGCTGGCTGGGTTTTCCACATCTTGCAGCTCATCCCTGTCCTTGCGCCGTTTGCCATATTTTGTACAAACTAGTAGCACCCTGCTTATAGTTCCATCAACCCTCTCTTTCTTGAATTGCTGCCTAATTGCAAAGCCAGTCCTACGCGCGTAGGTGCTGTAGTGGTCACGTGCGCTCTCCAGGGTGTCAAATTTTGTCCCTTGTAAAGGTGGCTTAGGTGTGGAATATGCCTCCATGTTGCTGCCTTCCATATCAGCATCGATCCCAGCAGATTTTGGAGTTGCTGGTTCGCTTATTGTCTGCTCTCCAAGGCTCCTAGCTCCTGTGCTTGCATTTGTTCCAGCACTATGTGCACTTGTTCCACCACTGGGCAAGCTGTTGTTTGCGCTGATTGCCTGAGCACCTGCAATTTGGCCTGGTAGATTAGTGGAATATTACATGATAAATAACAGTTTTCCATCATGGTAGTTTTCTGAAGATTCAGTGAATGTATCTTTCTTTTCTGCCTAAACAACCCTGGTAATTTGCATACTCTGAACCTGGTATTATGAGTGCACCAATGCTGGTAATTTACAAACCCACTTCAATAGTAAAGCATTCTTTCTACCTAAAAAACACTGGTAATTTGCATCCTCTGGACATTGTAATATGTGTGCACCAATGGTGGTAAGTTTCAAGCCCACTTTAATAGTAAAGTATTCTTTCTGCCTAAAAAACCCTGGTAATTTGCATTTTTTGGACCTGGTAATATGTGTGCACCAATGCTGGCAATTTTCAAACCCATTTCAACAGTAAAGTATAAGACTGGGTTTTTCATTCCATGATGATATGTAAACAGTAATGTTGGTAATTTTACCTATCACCATGATGTTTGGGTATGCTGAATTGCTGCTTGGTGTGCGCGCTGCATCACCTTCTTCATGCATTCTACCTCCTCCTCCATCCTCTGCATTATCTCCTCTGCTAGCATCCATTTATCTACTCCTGCTTGATTTTGTTTTTACGTTTGCACGTTAGTATACATTTACACGTGTTCACTCTTTTTTTGAAACTCATTGTTTGTTTACTCTTTACACAGGTGTTTGAAGGCAAGAATCGCATGGGTGATTGGGAAGAACACTAAACAGGACAATTTACAGTACAACATGAGCATCTCCATTAAAAGGCAACACTTTTCTTTATCCAATGTTAGTACTTAGCTAAAGTGGATGATAACTTTTACTATGTACAGATTGATAACTTGTAGACTGAAAAATGAATCTTTTTTGCAATGCATCTTCCATTGTATGAGAGAATGATTTTTGTAGTCAATAAAGGTTTCTCTTTCCTATATTTTGTCTTTATTTTTCCATGATAGACACAAAATCTATGTTTAGTGTAGCAAGGGAATGGGGTATTTTTTTGGGTACTCTATTTTGTTGCATAAAGTTGGTAACAAAAACTACGGGGGCTGGTAATTTTGCACTTAGTTGATTGGTAAGTCAATGCAATATGCAAAATTATGAGAGAAGTCTGCTTATTCTGTTTTCTAGAGGTGAAAGGATGGTAATTTTTGCACAGATTGGGAGGGGGTGGGGGTGGGGGTGGGTAAGTCTTTGTGTTAAGCAGATTTTTTTAGAGATTTTGGATGAGTCTTTGATTTACCAGGGTGAGGTGATGTTGCCTGGCGATTTCTTCACTGTATCCCTGGTAATTTCCACCACTTCCCTGATGATCTGCTCTTGTTTGATCTAGAACTGGAGGAGGGGTAGGTCTTTGGTATTGATTTTGAGCAGCTGTGTAGGGGGGAGGGGCGGGTGGCTGGTGGGGAGGGGCGTGTGGGTGGTGGGTAGGGTGAGAGAGGGTATATACTTGCGTGGGAGGTAAGGAGGGTGTGGGAAAGTTGCAATCTAGAAAGTGCGTCGTGGGGGGGGGGATGGCCTTTTTTGTTGGGCCTTGTACAGCGATCGGCCTGGTGTTCTCGCGGGGTGATCGGCCTAGTTAGCTGGCGGGGTGATTGGCCTGGTTAGCTGGCGGGTGATCGACAAGTAAGGTAAATTTCCTATCGGGCACACTGTTGCCAAATATCACTGTCCTTCTTTTAATACTAGAACTAAGCATGCATAGAAAGTAAACTAACTACAACTAATTTTTTTGGTTTTTATTTTCTTAAGGTTTTTCAAACACAGAAGAAGAAAGCGAGAAAAAGAAATAAACTAACATGGATAATACAATGAAAAAGTATGAACACCGACAACTGAGATGAGTGTGTGAACATGAATGCAATGTCGGTGAGAAATACCTACTCCCCAAGCTTAGTCTTTTGGCCTAAGTTGGTCTAGGGCCACGGCTGGCCCGGATGATATCCGAAATCATAGTTGGGGTCGTATTGTGTTCGGGCAGCTACCGCTTGGCGAGCTACCTCCTGGAGGCGAGCAGCCTCCGCTGTTCTCTCATACTTGTTTGCCTCCTCTCTAGTTATAAAATATTTCCTATTTACCTGAAAGTTAAAGAAGGCAGGAGCAGGAAGAGTAACATGGACAACACGCCGTCTATCAAAGATTAGTCGGTACTGGAGGAATTGTTCGTTCCTCTTAAGAAATTGGTAGCACACCATAGCATCATAATCCAGAAAAGCAGGTGGCAACTCAATAGCATACCCTCTTATGGGGACACCCAAATAATTAGCTAAATGAGTTGCATAAATCCCATCAAATAAATCTCCATATTTAGCATTAAGATGTAACCTCCTCACGATAATAGCCCCCAAGTTATATCGCTTATCACCTAATACCGCACACTTGACGACACTAAGGTCTGGAACGCAAAGGTGGCTATGATCATGTTTACCATTAATGCTTCTTCCTATAAAGAGCAAAATAATGTATAGCAGGAAAATGAATGCTCCCTATGGTGGCTTGTGTGATATTTCTAGTTTCTCCCACGGTGATGCTAGCAAGGAAATCATTGTATTCAGATTTGTGAGGCTCACTAAGAATGCCCCATTGTGGAATTTTGCATGCATCACAAAAATCTTCTAGGTCCATGGTATAAGATCCATGATAAAGATCAAATATGACAATATGAGTATTACGCTTAGATGAAAACTCAAACCTCCGCACAAAGGAATCAGTGAAATAATAATATTGTAGGCACTTGTCTGACAAGAAATCCTCAAGGACGGCATTTTGTATGTATGCATAGAACTCATCCTTGAAACCTGCACGAACCATAAATTCATCCGACGGCCATTCACAAGGCCGCACTTGAGCTTTCCTTGGTTGTTCAAGGTCCGGCTCACGTATCGCAAGCCTTGGTACTTACTTCCTCGAAGAACCACCTTGGTACATTCTCCTACACATATTTCTTTCTTTGAAAAATTTCTGAAATTTTTAGTGACTCAAATAAAAATAAACCAAACTCAACAAAATTGATAGCAACTACTCCTACAAGTGTCTAGGGGCCATATCAGGCATCAAAACTACTTTGGACCATATAAATTTGACATGCAAACTCAAGAACAAGGTCACCACAGCAGCAAAAATTTGCAATAAATAAAGCACTAGAACAAAAACTAATTGGACCATTGGAGGAGTCACATAGCAAAGAACAATCCCCCAAAGCAATTTTATGAATGGAGCTTTGAGCAAGGAGATTGAAAATGGCAGCAAAATGAGCAAGAACACGAGTTTGAGCTATGGAGTGATTTTTTCTGGAGGAGGACGAAGTGGATGGGTGCTGGAATAAGTGGAGGGGGCACATGGGGCCCACAAGGATAGGGGCGTGCCCTCCACCCTTGTGGCCAGCTGGTGAGGCCCCCTGGTGTGTGTTCAGTGCCACAAATTCTTAAATATTCTATAAAAATCATACTAAATTTTCAGGACATTTGGGGAACTTTTATTTTCGGGACATTTTTTATTGCAAGGATAATTCAGAAAAAAGACAGTAAATACTATTTTTTCTTTATTTAATCTAAATAACAGAAAGTAAAAAGTGGGTACAGAGATTTGTGCCTTCTAAATTCATCCATCTCATGCTCATGCTCATCAAAAGGAATCCACTAACAAGGTTGATCAAGTCTTATTAACAAACTTCTTCCGAATGACATGAAACCGAAGAATTTTCGGATAACACTAGGTTACCTCAACGGGGATATGCATGTCCCCAACAATAAGAATATCATATTTCTTTTTGGCAGTAGGAAGAGGGAATTCAAAACCTCCAATAGTAATAGTTGGATTTTTTCCAATAGAATTGATAGTATGAACTTGAGGTTGTTTCTTCAGAAAGTGTACCGTATGCTCATTACCACTAACATGAAAAGTGCCATTGCCTTTGTTGCAATCAATAACAGCCCCTGCAGTATTCAAAAAGGGTCTACCAAGGATAACCGACATACTGTCGTCCTCGGGAATATCAATAATAACAAAGTCTGTTATGATAGTAACGTTTGCAACCACAACAGGCACATCCTCACAAATACCGATGGGTATAGCAGTTGATTTATCAGCCATTTGCAAAGAAATTTTAGTAGGTGTCAACTTATTCAATTCAAGTCAATGATACAAAGATAAAGGCATAACACTAACATCGGCTCCAAGATCACATGAAGTAGTTTTAACATAGTTTCTTTTAATGGAGCATGGTACAGTTGGTACTCATGGACCTCCATGTTTCTTTGGTATTCCACCCTTAAAAGTATAATTAGCAAGCATGGTGGAAATTTCAGCTTCCGGTATCTTTCTTTTATTAGTAAAAATATCTTTCATATACTTAGCATAAGGAGGCATTTTAAGCATATCAGTCAAACGCATACACAAAAAGATAGGTCTAATCATTTCAGCAAAGCGCTCAAAATCCTCTTCATCCTTTTTCTTCGATGGCTTAGGAGGAAAGGGCATGGGTTTCTGAACCCATGTTTCTCTTTACCATGTTTCGTAGCAATGAAGTCTCTCTTATCATAGCGTTGATTCTTTGATTGTGGGTTGTCAAGATCAACAGCGGATTCAATATCTACATCATTATCATTACTAGGTTGAGCATCAATAGGAACATCATTATTAACATTATCACTAGGTCATGTTCATCACCAGATTGTGTCTCAGCATCATAAATAGAAATATCATTGGGATTTTCAGGTGTGTCTATCGCAGGTTGATACGTCCATTTTGCATCATGCTTTTATATCGACATTTATTGCATTATGGGCTGTTATTACACATTATGTCACAATACATATTTACAAGGTTTATATGAAGAGGGAGAATGCCGACAGCTGGGATTCTGGGCTGGAAAAGGAGCAAATATTAGAGACCTATTCTGCATAGCTCCAAAAGTCCTGAAACTTCACGGAAGTTATTTCCAGAATATATGAAAAATATTGAGCAAAGAAAGTTCCAGAGGGGGGCCACACCCTGGCCACGAGGGTGGGGGGCGCGCACTACCCCCTGGGCGCGCCCCCTACTTCATGGGCCCCCTGGTGGCCCTCCGATGCCCATCTTATGCTATATGAGGTCTTTCGCCGAGGAAAAGTCATAAGCAAGCTTTCAGGAAGAAACTCCGCCGCCACGAGGCGGAACCTTGGCGGAACCAATCTAGGGCTCCGGCAGACTATTCTGCCGGGGAAACTTCCCTCCGGTAGGGGGAAATCATCACCATCATCATCATCACCAACGATCCTCTCATCGGGAGGGGGTCAATCTTCGTCAACATCTTCACCAGCACCATCTCATCTCAAACACTAGTTCATCTCTTGTATCCAATCTTTATATCCAAACCTCAGATTGGTACCTGTGGGTTGCTAGTAGTGTTGATTACTCCTTGTAGTTGATGCTAGTTGGTTTACTTGGTGGAAGATCATATGTTCAGATCCATTATGCATATTAATACCCCTCTGATTATGAACATGAATATGCTTTGTGA
This sequence comes from Triticum urartu, assembly GCF_003073215.2. Taxonomy (NCBI): domain Eukaryota; kingdom Viridiplantae; phylum Streptophyta; class Magnoliopsida; order Poales; family Poaceae; genus Triticum; species Triticum urartu. The sequence continues at coordinate 600,074,379 of NC_053024.1, read as the reverse complement.
GTAGTTACGTTTGTTCCTGAGGACATGAGAAGTCTTGCTATTAGTAGTCATGTGAATTTGGTATTCGTTCGATATATTGATGAGATGTATGTTGTCATCCCTCTAGTGGTGTCATGTGAACGTCGACTACATGACACTTCACCATTGTTTGGGCCTAGAGGGAGGCATTGGGAAGTAATAAGTAGATGATGGGTTGCTAGAGTGACAGAAGCTTAAACCCTAGTTTATGCGTTGCTTCGTAAGGGGATGATTTGGATCCATATGTTTCATGCTGTGGTTAGGTTTACCTTAATACTTTTGTTGTAGTTGCGGATGTTTGCAATGGGGGTTAATCATAAGTGGGATTCTTTTCCAAGTAAGGACAGAACCCAAGCACCGGTCCACCCACATATCAGATTATCAAAGTACCGAACACGAATCATATGATCGTGATGAAAACTAGCTTGACGATAATTCCCATGTGTCCTAGGGAGCGCTTTCCTTCATATAAGAGTTTGTCCAGGCTTGTCCTTTGCTACAAAAGGGATTGGGCCATCTTGCTGCACCTTATTTACTTTTATTACTTGCTACTCGTTACAAATTACCCTATCACAAAACTATCTGTTACCAATAATTTCAGTGCTTGCAGAGAATACCTTACTGAAAACTGCTTATCATTTCCTTCTGCTCCTCGTTGGGTTCGACACTCTTACTTATCGAAAAGCTACGATAGATCCCCTATACTTGTGGGTCATCAAGACTCTTTTCTGGCGCCGTTCCCGGGGAGTGAAGCGCCTTTGGTAGGTGAAATTTGGTAAGGAAAAATTTATATAGTGTGCTGAAATTTACTGTCACTTGTTACTATGGAACATAATCCTTTGAGGGGCTTGTTCGGGGTATCTTCACCCCGACCAATAGAGAAAAGAGTTGCTTCTCAACCTACTGAACCTACTGAAAATGTTTACTTTGAAATTCCTTCGGGTATGATAGAGAAACTGCTAGCTAATCCTTTTGCAGGAGATGGAACATTGCATCCCGATTTACACTTAATCTATCTGGATGAAGTTTGCGGATTATTTAAGCTTGCAGGTATGCCCGATGATGTTATCAAGAAGAAGGTCTTCCCTTTATCTTTGAAGGGAGAGGCATTGACATGGTATAGGCTATGTGATGATATGGGATCATGGGACTATAAGCGATTGAAATTGGAATTTCACCAGAAGTTTTATCCTATGCATCTTATTCATCATGATCGTAATTATATATATAATTTTTGGCCCCGCGAAGGAGAAAGCATCGCTCAAGCTTGGGGGAGGATTAAGTCAATGTTATATTCATGCCCCAATCATGAGCTCTCAAGAGAAATTATTATTCAAAATTTTTATGCTCGGCTTTCTCTTAGTAATCGCTCCATGCTCGATACTTCTTGTACTGGATCTTTTATGATGAAGACTATTGAATTGAAATGGGATTTATTAGAAAGAATTAAGTGCAACTCTGAAGATTGGGACCTCGACGAAGGTAAGGAGTCAGGTATAACACCTAAGTTTGCTTGTGTTAAATCTTTTATGGATACCGATGCTTTCCGTGAATTTAGCACTAAATATGGACTTGACTCTGAGATAGTAGCTTCCTTTTGTGAATCTTTTGCTACTCATGTTGATCTCCCTAAGGAGAAGTGGTCTAAATATAATCCACCCATTGAAGTAAAAGTATTTGCACCTATTAAAGTTGAAGAAAAGACTATCACTTATAATGATCCTGTTGTTCCTACTGCTTATGTTGAGAAACCACCTTTCCCTGTTAGAATAAAGGATCATGCTAAAGTTTCAACTGTAGTCAACAAAAGTAATATTAGTACACACAAACCCCCTAAGCAAGTTAAAGTTGAACCTAATATTGCTATGGTTAAAGATCTCTTGGCCGATAATATTGATGGGCATGTTATTTATTTCTGTGATGAGACTGCTAGAATTGCTAGACCTGATACTAAAAATAAACATAGACCTGTTGTAGGCATGCCTGTTATTTCTGTTAAAATAGGAGATCATTGCTATCATGGCTTATGTGATATGGGTGCTAGTGCAAGTGCAATACCCCATTCCTTATACAAAGAAATTATGCATGATATTGCACCTGCTGAGATAGAAGATGTCGATGTTACCATTAAGCTGGCCAATAGAGATACTATTTCACCAATTGGGATTGTTAGAGATATTGAAGTCTTGTGTGGGAAATTTAAATATCCTACTGATTTTCTTGTTCTTGGTTCCCCACAAGATTGCTTTTGTCCCATTATATTTGGCAGACCCTTCTTGAATACTCTTAATGCTAAGATAGACTGCAATAAGGATATTGTTTCTGTTGGTTTAGGGGATATGTATCATGAGTTTAATTTTGCTAAGTTTCGTAGACAACCCCATGATAAAGAACTGCCTAGTAAAGATGAAACTATTGGTCTTGCTTCTATTGCCATGCCTCCTAATGATCCTTTAGAACAATATTTGCTAGACCATGAAAACGATATGTTTATGAATGAAAGAAGGGAAATAGATGAAGTATTATTTAAACAGGGACCTATTCTGAAACACAACTTGCTTGTTGAAATCCTAGGGGATCCCCCTCCACCCAAGGGTGATCCGTGTTTGAGTTTAAACCTTTACTTGATACTCTTAAATATGCTTATCTTGATGAAAAGAAGATATATCCTCTTATTATTAGTGCTAACCTTTCAGAGAAGGAGGAAGAGAGATTATTGAAAACTCTGAAGAAGCACCGTGCTGCTATTGGATATACTCTTGATGATCTTAAGGGCATTAGTACCACTCTATGTCAACACAAAATAAATTTGGAGAAAGACGCCAAACCAGTTATTGATCACCAACGACGGCTAAATATTAAGATGAAAGAAGTGGTAAGAAAGGAAATATTAAAGCTCCTTGAAGCAGGTATAATTTATCCCGTTGTTGATAGTCAGTGGGTAAGTCCTGTCCATTGTGTCCCTAAGAAGGGAGGTATTACTGTCATTCCTAATGATAAAGATGAATTGATTCCACAAAGAATTATTACAGGTTATAGGATGGTGATTGATTTTCACAAATTAAATAAAGCTACTAAAAAAGATCATTACCCTTTGCCTTTCATTGATCTAATGCTAGAAAGATTATCCAAACAAACACATTTTTGCTTTCTAGATGGTTACTCTGGCTTGTCTCAAATACCTGTGTCAGCTGATGATCAAGCAAAGACCACTTTTACTTTCCCTTTCAGTACTTTTGCTTATAGATGTATGCCTTTTGGTTTATGTAATGCACCTGCTACCTTTCAAAGATGCATGATGGCTATATTCTCTGACTTTTGTGAAAAGATTTGTGAGGTTTTCATGGACGATTTCTCCATTTATGGATCCTCTTTTGATGATAGCTTGAGCAACCTTGATCGAGTTTTGTAGAGATGTGAAGAAACTAATCTTGTCTTGAACTAGGAGAAATGCCACTTTATGGTTACTGAAGGTATTGTCTTGGGGCATAAAATTTCTGAAAGAGGTATTGAAGTTGATAAAGCTAAGGTTGGCGCTATTGAAAAGATGTCGTGTCCCAAGGACATCAAAGGTATAAGAAGTTTCCTAGGTCATGCCGGTTTTTATAGGAGGTTCATTAAGGACTTCTCAAAAATTTCTTGGCCTCTGACTAACCTATTACAAAAAGATGTCCCTTTTGTATTTGATGATGATTGTGTAGAAGCATTTGAAATACTTAAGAAAGCTTTGATTTCTGCACCTATTGTTCAACCACCTGATTGGAATTTACCATTTGAAATTATGTGCGATGCTAGCAATTATGTTGTAGGTGCTGTTTTAGGGCAAAGAGTTGATAAGAAATTAAATGTTATTCAATATGCTAGTAAAACTCTAGACAATGCCCAGAGAAATCATGCTACTACTAAAAAAGAATTTTTAGCAGTTGTATTTGCTTGTGATAAGTTCAGACCTTATATTGTTGATTCTAAAGTAACTATCCACACTGATCATGCTGCTATTAAATACCTTATGGAAAATAAAGATGCTAAACCTAGACTTATTAGATGGGTTCTCTTGCTACAAGAATTTGATTTGCATATCATTGATAGAAAGGGAGCTGAGAACCCCATTGCAGACAACTTGTCTAGGTTAGAGAATGTTTTTTTTGAATATTTACTGTAGGGTAAAAACCCCACAGCCCTTTATTGCAGTCTCAAAAGAGGCAAACTATACAGAGAAAGAAAAAAAGATTACAACCCTAAACTAAAGGTTAAGAAGAACTTACAATTACATAAGGGAGTTAACCCAATCTACAAGCCTAGACTTAGAGCTATCCTTAAACCTATGTGACAGGAGAAGAATATCATGTACAAAACAGCCCCTCCAGGCAGCAAAAGTAGCCTGAACTCCCCTGAAAGTTCTCCCATTTCTCAGAATCTAGATATTCCAAGCAGTTGTGAGCATAACTTCAAAGAATAAAGGACGCCCAAATCTCTGCCTTGCTTGAGATATACTTTGCTGAATAGTAGAACCATGTGACCAATCGATCTGCAGGTAGTTCCAAACCCTGGCACTGAAATTACAACCAAAGAAAAGATGAGCCCTGTCCTCCCAAACATAGGCATTACAGATGACACATAGATTATCAGCCGTAGGGGACCTCCAGTGCCTGCGGACCAGCATGTCCTTAGTGTTGAGCCTGTCAAAAAATAGAAGCCAGCCAAAAACCTTGATTTTCATAGTACATCTGCTCTGCCAAAGCCACTTGCAAGGTTGAATAGTTGGGAGGTGTGTATGCATTATGTCATAGAAGCTCTTTGCAGAGAACTGTCCAGATTTACTAGGCCAAATCCAAACATCAGGCAATGTTGGATCTCTCTAGAGATTGAACAACCATTCTTCCAAGGTTTCCAGTTCTGTAGCTGCCTGCTGAGAGATTGGTAGATGAAACATGGAGAACAAATCCTGAGTTTGTAAGAACTCCCTGACAGAAACCTTATCATCCAAGACAAAAGAGAAAAGCCTTGGTAATCTGAGGCTAAGTGGCCTTGAAGAGCTACCTACATGCCAAGCATCCAGCCAAAAGAGAGCAGAATCACCCATATTAATTTGCACTAAAGCAATTGACCTATATGTGTCAGCAAGCTTGAGAATGTCTTTCCACCAAAAGGAGCCAGTTAGGACTTTTGCATGGGGCACTACTCCATCATAATAACTATCCCAAATCAGTTGTACCCAAGGAACCTGCTGCTTGTTGTAGAACTTATGCATTTGTTTGAGAGACAGACCTTGGTTCTGAACATTGAGGTTTAGGATGCCAAGACCTCCCTTATCCTTTGGCCTACAAACTAAATCCCAGGCAACTAGGGATTGCTTAGGCACATCAGAATTTCCTCTCCACAAGCACTGCCTGAAAATCCTATCCAACTATTTGATAATACCAGGTGGGATATGCAAGCTGCAGAGGAAGTATATGGGCATTGAAGTAAGCAAAGATGCGAGCAATTGCAACCTGGATCCTTGGTTGAGCATGGCAGAGCTAACGGATAATCTTCTTTCAACACTATCCACTAGGGGCATGAAATCAATGATTATAGGTCTTGTAGTACCAAGTGGCAAACCCAGATATGTGAAAGGTAATTGCTCCAGCTTACATCCCAGAATGGAAGACAATCTCTGTGCCTTAGTGGGATCAACATTGAGTGGCACCAGTGATGATTTTGCAAAATTAACCTTTAGGCCAGTAGACTGTTGAAAAATATGGAGCATGTTCTTAAGAGCTACCAACTGATCCTCAACTGCAGAAAGGATAACTATTGTGCCATCTGCATACTGAATGATAGGAAAATCAGGGTCCTGAGATGGGATTGGGAGTGTTAGAACTCCCTTAGCCAGCATGTCATTGACCACTGATTGAAGCAAATCAACAGCTATGACAAATAAAAGAGGGGATAATGGATCCCCTTGCCTGACCCCACACTTACATTTGAACTGTTTGCCAGGCACCCCATTAAGCAATACAGATGATGATCCTGAGGAGAGAATCTCTTTAATCCAAGAAATCCATTTGGCATCAAAACCTTTGTGCTGAAGAACTTGCAAGATGAGGTCATGCTCCACTGTGTCAAAAGCTTTAGCAAAATCCAATTTCAAAATGATAATTGGCCTTTTTGATTGGTTGCATTGATGTATATATTCAAAATCCCAAGCCAAGCAGTCCTGGATGGCTCTGCTCTTCAGAAACCCATATTGATTCTTATGGATGCATTGCAGAATGACCTTCTGAAGTCTATTTGCCAAAAGCTTAGTGAGGAACTTGAGGCATGTGTTAGTGAGAGAGATTGGTCTAAAATCGTCAGGTCCTTCAGGAGATAACATCTTTGGAATTAAGGTAATAAGGGATCCATTAATATTTTCCAAAGATAGCCTCCCTTCATAAAACCCCTGAATGAGAGCCAAAAAATCCTTCTCAATGATGGGCCAACACTTCTTAACAAAAAGACCATTAAAACCATCTGGCCCAGGAGCTTGATCAGTCGGCAACTCCTTAAGGACAGTGTTGATTTCTTCAGCAGAAAACGGTCCAGACAGACTGCTAAGGCTATCAACAGGTTGAATAAGAGCTGGCAAATCAAAGCCCACATTGATCCCTTGGGCCTGGCCCATTCTGTTTTTAAAAGAGGACCAAAGGATTCCCGCCATTTGAGAACGATCAGAAACTGGGTTAGCACCTGCAACAGAGAGGCTTGCAATCGTATTCCTGCGCAGACGTTCAGAAGCCATTGTATGAAAAAACTTAGAATTCTCCTCTCCCACCTTAATATAACGGAATTTACACCTCTGATTTCAATAAATGTAGTGGATGCGAAGCAGATTCTCATGGTGTAATTTAACAATCTTCCGAAAGTTAAATTCAGGTGTGGTGAGAGGCCGCAATTCTTCCAGGTTATCAAAGAATAAAATTACTTGGGAGCAGTCCATTGTCAGTCGTTTTAGGAATGACAGGTTCTTGCTCCAAGCCTTGAGGGCAGAACGCAGGCGCTTAAACTTGGTTGTCAGGACTGCAGAAGGAGACAAATCAGCAAACACTGGCTGGTTCCAAGAAAGCTTGACACAGTCCAAAAACCCTGGCATGTCCACCCAGTAATTCTCAAACCTGAAGACTCTGGATTTAGGTATATTTGTGTCAATTGAAACCACGCAGGGGACATGATCAGACGACGTTTTTGCCAGGGGTAGAACGACAGTGTTGGGATAAATAGAAATCCAGTCTGAGGTGGTAAAAAACCAATCAAGCTGTTCAAGCAATGGCTGCTCTTGCATATTGGACCAAGTAAAGCTTCTGCCCTTTAATGGCAATTCTAGCAAACCCAAATGGCCAATAATCTCATTAAAGAGGAAAATGTCATTGACATCACCTCCTGGCCTGTTTCTATTATCAAAGGAGCGAATGAAGTTGAAATCGCCCAGAAGCAACCAATTCTCATCAGTGGGAATATTAAGGTGGTAGAGCCAACTAACAAAATTATCCCTAAGGGGGCCATCACAGGGCCCATAAACAGACACTAGGGTCCACTTCTCAGCATTATGAACTGACTGAAAAGAAACTACAATGCCAAAGCTCTGAATTTGAACGAGGGTCCCATGGAAGATGTATGAGTTCCAAACCACAAGGATGCCACCAGAAGCACCGACGACTGGGGCAAACACGGAAGTATCAAAGTGCCGAGGACAAAAAGATCTAATTTTTCGAATATCAAAATCTGCACACTTCATTTCTTGCAAGCAAACAATGGAGCATTGGCTCTCCTCAATCTTTGCTCTCACATCACGCTGACGAGCATCTGAATTCAGGCCACGGACATTCCAATAGAGCACACGCCAATTACGATAAGTTGTACTATCCATAAAGAACTCGCAGCGATAAAATAAGGACTATCAGGCATAACCTAGCAGTTTCACAGACCACAGGCGCACAACCCAAAAGCGCATACAGTGCAACAAGTTCAGATAAAACATAGCCAGTAAGGAAACAAAAACCATGCCAGGCAAGACCCCTCTGGAGCCAATCTTGAAGCCTAGGTTTACTCATCATCGGACACTGTATCAAAAGAGAAACTCTTAGGAGGAGCCGTAAGCTTCTCCAGAGTCAGATGGTCCGCATAAATACCCAGACGAGCGCCGACTGCCTGCAGGTCAGCGATGGGTGTTGGTGGAGGTGTCGCCTGCGCTGCATCTTCATGAATGTCAGAGTCTTCAACTGATGGCTTGGCCTTCTTGGCCCTCGGGCGGCACAATGCAGAAGCTTTGGTGGGGATGGCTGAAGTTGGTTTGTAACCAGAGGCCTTAGCAGCGCTGCGCGTCATGCGCCTGACGGAGAAGTCCGGAATTGGAGCAACAGTAACTAGCGACCGACGATCTCGCCCGGCCTCACGTCCACGCTTGCCAAGCACTGGAGGAAGAACAGACGTGAACTGGAAGTCATCGTCATTCTGTGGCGCTTCATCATTGGCAGGCTGCATAGGTTCAAACTGCTCATGGGAAGAAACTTGAGGCTCCACATGATCCGAGAAAATCTCTTCAATAACCACAGACGAGCGAGGCGCGGGAGGATTGCAGTGCTTCATCAGAAGTCCAAAAGAGAAATCACAATGCTCAGGCAAAACACAGGTGGTGAGTTGAGACTGCCATTGTTGATGTGCGGGGAGCGAAAAAGGCACCTTTCTGATGAAAAATTCAGGCAGCAGTGAATGAAAAGACCTCTCCCAGATAAGGTGTGGAGGAAGCATAGGTCCATAAACAACACGAACAATTCCCAGTTGAATTGGGTCAAGAGGAGCCACTGGGTGCTGCGCCACAGCATGTTGGACAGGCTACTGAACCTCCTCTAAATCCATGTCATTGTCAGAGTCCAAAGAAGGGTTGAGGACCATGGAATTCTGCTCCTGAACAATATCCTGCTGCTGACCAGGTTCATCCTCATGCTGTTGCTGTGGCTGCTGAGCCTGCTCCTCCCAAGGGCCCCATCCAGCATCATTGGCATTGTTAGCCTCATTGACATCCACACCCCAGCCACCTGCATTGTTACCCTAGTTTGGATTATGGTGAGGTGGAACAACATTCCAACCAAGCGCAGGGTACGGTGGCATTGCCCAGAAGGGCTGCGGTGGGTTTACGCCTGGCATAGGATGTGGGTTGCCGTCTAGAGGCAGTGGGTCTTCGTCGGCAGGTATCATAGCATCCGCAAATTCTCCAGTCAAGATGAAACAACCGGCTGTCCAAGATACAACAGCACCGCCCCAGTTTGCAAAGTCCCAAAAAACCACAGAATGTGGCACCAAAGCAGTATCCGGAAAAGAGGCTCTGACCAGAGATCTAACTAGACGACGATCTGTTTGGTTCCAGTAGTGAAACTGGCCAAAAGTGCCAACAACCTCGGCCAAGCACTGCGTGTTGCGATAATCAAGTGGCACTCCAATAAACATGAGCCAGCCCGTTCTATGACCATGAATAGCCCTGAAACCCTCCCCCTGGTTGTGTGGAATAAACCTGACAAAAAATTCCTCTCCATCTTCATCCACACCAAGGGGAAAAGGAGAGTGCTGAGTAAACGAACCCCTCACTACAGGATCCTCCATCTCAAAAAGCCCTACCCCTTGGAACCAAGTCTGAGCAGAAAGCATCGGAATATGCAGGGTCTGTGTAAGAAAATCAAGAACCTGCTGACGACGGATAGCAACCAAGTGTGCTTCTGGTATGGGCTCAACGATTGCCACCATGTACTGCTCATGGTTACGGGGGGGGGGGGGCGTGATTGCAGGCGTGTAGAAGGTCCTTGGGAGCCGATCTTCTCCACCGTCGATGATATCATATCCAGCCAGAACAAAGCGGTGCGGATCAATCGCATAGACCGCCATTGGCAATGGCGGCGATGCAGCTGACGACGCGGCGGTAGCAGGAACGGCCGGTGAAGATTGTGAGCTTGGCGGCGATGGGTGGGAGACGGACGATTGGGGTTTTTTGGGGGGTGAAGGCATCTGGTTTGGGGAAACCGAAGAGGCCGAAGAGTTTTCTTGCGCGGGCTCCAAAGCCTTTGGATGGGACTTTTGGCACCCAGAGAGGAGAATCAGGTGGTTGGCCGGTGCAGTCCCATTTAATGTGACCAGACCGAAAACAATTTCTACACCGAATCCTGTTATAACAAGTCTCTGTTCGGTGGCCCATACCCAAACAATTCTGACAGTCCCAAAACGTGGCAGCCATATTTTCAATCATATCATCAAAGCTCTGTAAATCCCTGACAACATCCTGCGATGATGGAGATAATTGTTCGAAAACTGTGGAGTCGCGTTGGGCCAAACTGTCCTCTTCATCATCAAAAATTTCAATGGGCTGAGAGGAGGAGGATGTGGGCTGAGGTGTAGGCCCAGGACATTCCAACGGTGGAGAATCAGGAATGTCCACAAAGTCCGGTCCAATAAACTTCAAACCAGCAGGAGATCCGAGGTTACCGCCAACAGACAGCAGGGATTCCGGAGATAGTTGAAACGAACCAAAAAGGATTGCCGGAGGCGGCGAGCTAGCTACATCCATCACTGGTGATGAGGTGCCTGAGGCTTCTTGGGCTAAAACATGATAACCAGCCTCACGGACAGTCAACACGTCTGAGGGCGTGGGGTGATAACTATACCCCTTACGAGCAGGATAGTTGATGAACGTAGCAAAACGTAATGTTTTCTTTGGGTGGCCAGAGGTAGATCTACCACGCATTGAGGATTTAGTAGGAACATGTTTCATGGCCTGCATCCCAAGTAATGCCCTACGTTTTGTTGGACTAACTAAGGTCCATTCCTGCTGGCATTCATCCTGCCATAGACGAAATTCTTTCTCCCAATCTGGACCACCATGGCCCCAAAGATGAAAATAGCACTTGAAATGATCACAGACAAAACTATGCTGATGTAGAATGAAAAACCCCACTTGCTTGCAGGAAACCGTGAAAGAAAAAACCCGATCCTTGAGGAACGATACCTTGAGATGAGAGCAATAACCTCCAATAGCAGATTCAAGAGCAAGGCCAACATTATCCTCATCCAAACGAAAAGAGTGCCGGGCAAAGGAGACCACCATCATGAATTGACCGGAGTCAGAGGTTGGATGCACAGATCTGTTGAACGTGTGTTGGATCTCAGTCGCCAAAGCCATCCCCGGGCTAAAGTCCAAGCCCAAGGAGATGGAGGCATGCACCGCCATGGAGAAGACAACCAACAAGGAGAGCAACCTGCACCGGAGAGGGTGGTGCGATCAGATGTGAAAACCCACGGTCAGGTGGGCTGATCACCGGTGGGGTGGGTGGCTAGGGTTAAAGTGGCGGCGAGGTGGAGGTTAGAGAATGTTCTTGATGACCCACTACCTATTGATGATAGCTTTCCTGATGAACAATTAAATGTCATAAATGCTTCTTGTACTGCTCCATGGTATGCTGATTATTCTAATTATATTGTTGCTAAATTTATACCACCTAGTTTCACATACCAGCAAAAGAAAAAGTTCTTCTATGATTTAAGACATTACTTTTGGGATGACCCACATCTTTATAAATAAGGAGTAGATGGTGTTATTAGACATTGTGTACCTGAGCATGAACAGGAATAGATCTTACGAAGTGTCACTCTGAAGCCTATGGAGGACACCATGCTGGAGATAGAACTGCACACAAGGTATTGCAATCTGGTTTTTATTGGCCTACTCTCTTCAAGGATGCCCGTAAGTTTGTCTTGTCTTTTGATGAATGTCAGAGAATTGGTAATATTAGTAGACGTCAAGAAATGCCTATGAATTATTCACTTGTTATTGAACCATTTGATGTTTGAGGCTTTGATTATATGGGACCTTTTCCTTCCTCTAATGGGTATACACATATTTTAGTTGCTGTTGATTACATTACTAAGTGGGTAGAAGCTATTCCAACTAGCAGTGCTGATCATAACACCTCTATTAAGATGCTTAAAGAAGTTATTTTCCGAGGTTTGGAGTCCCTAGATATTTAATGACTGATGGTGGTTCACACTTTATTCATGGTGCCTTTCGTAAAATGCTTGCTAAGTATGATGTTAATCATAGAATTGCATCTCCTTATCATCCACAGTCTAGTGGTCAAGTAGAACTTAGCAATAGAGAGCTCAAATTAATTTTGCAAAAGACTGTTAATAGATCTAGAAAGAATTGGTCCAAGAAACTTGATGATGCATTATGGGCCTATAGAACTGCATATAAAAATCCTATGGGTATGTCTCCTTATAAAATGGTTTATGGTAAAGCATGTCACTTACCTCTTGAATTAGAACATAAGGCATATTGGGCTATTAAAGAGCTCAACTATGACTTCAAACTTGCCGGTGAGAAGAGGCTTTTTGACATTAGCTCACTTGATGAATGGAGAACCCAGGCTTATGAAAATGCCAAGCTGTTTAAAGAAAAATTAAAAGATGGCATGATAAAAGGATACAAAAGCGTGAGTTTAATGTAGGTGATTATGTATTGCTATACAACTCTCATTTATGATTTTTTGCAGGAAAACTTCTCTCTAAATGGGAAGGTCCTTACGTTATCGAGGAGATCTATTGTTCCAGTGCCATTAAAATCAACAACTTCGAAGGCACTAATCCGAGGGTGGTGAACGGTCAAAAAATCAAACATTATATCTCAGGTAATCCTATAAATGTTGAAACCAATATTATTGAAACCATAACCCCGGAGGAATACATAAGGGACACTTTCTAGAACGTTTCAGACTCCGAAAAGGAATAGGTATGTGGTACGGTGAGTAAACCGACTCCATAACAGTTCTAATGGAAATTTTTCTCCGTTTTGGAATATTTAGAAAAATAGGAAAATAAGAAGTAGACCGGAAAGGACACGGGGCTTCCACGAGGGTGGAGGGCGCGTCCCCTGCCTTGTGGGAACCTCGTGCGCTCTCCGGACTCCGTTTTCTTGCACGATACTTCTTTTGGTCGGTAAAAATTCATTATATAATCTCTCGAAGGTTTTGACCACCGTATCACGCAAATATCTCTTGTCTTTGTTTCGAGGTGTTTTTCTGATAGATCTAGATCGCCATGGCATCTTCAAGTGCCCCCAAGGACAAGTTCTTCGAGAAGGTCATCTACCCCTACCTTGCGGAAGTGCTGCAACACCCTCAAACCATTGAGATGCATGAGGGGTTGTTGCACATCCGCGATGTGGAGGGACCGAGGAGGACCGGAAGCGTGGAGACAAGGCTCGAGGCGATGGAGCAACAAGTTTTCAAGTGTCAGGAGATGGTGGAGCGTGGACTCGACTCCAATCACATAATGATCACGGAGTTCACCAATAACCACAAGCTGGATGTCAAGGACATCGGCGAGGCCATCTTCAAGCTTCATGAGAAAATCGAGGACCTCCAAGCCCATATCTATGACCCGCAAAATCAAAACTGTGAGTATGAATATAGATTCAAGAGGATGAGTTTGGCTGCAGATTTAAGGATCCCGGAGACTCGATCATCCTTCTATGATGGTGAGCCTATGCCTTGGAAGAGGGACGACAAGCCTACATCATCAACAACTCCTTCATCACCACCTCCGAGGAAGGAAACATAAACACATGGGTATGGGCACTCCCCTTGGCAACTGTTTTTCTTAGTTCGATCCTTCTATCTTTACCGTTTTTCTTAGTTCGATCCTTTTGATAATATCTTGATCTAGTAGAATAAATCTTTAGTATGATCTAGTTGTGAGTTTTGCTTTATGATCTTCTTATGTAATCGAGTCCGTGAGCTATATATTATAAAGATTAGTGTTGAGTCAAGGGCTTGATTATTTTGCTATGATCTTGAGGGAATAAAAAAAAGGAGAGAATAAATAAAACGAAATAAAGAGATCATATGGATCTTATGGAGAGTAATGAGCTCACATATAAAGAGTATGACGAATAAAAGTTGTTGAGAGTTGACAAACATAGTTTTGGTCATCGTTGCAATTAATAGGAAGTAATAAAGAAAGAGAGGTTCACATATAAATATACTATCTTGGACATCTTTTATGATTGTGAGCACTCATTAAAGTATGACATGTTAAAGAGTTGACGTTGGACAAGGAAGACAACGTAATGCGTTATGTTTTCTTACATCTGAGATAAATTATATTGTCATGGATCATCCAACATGTTGAGCTTGCCTCTCCCTCTCATGCTAGCCAATTTCTTTGCACCAAATAGAGATACTACTTGTGCTGCCAAATATCCCTAAACCTAGTTTTGCCATGAGAGTCCACCATACCTACCTATGGATTGAGTAAGATCCATCAAGTAAGTTGTCATCGGTGCAAGCAATAAAAATTGCTCTCTAAATATGTATGACTTATTAATGGGGAGAAAATAAGCTTTGTACGATCTTGTGATATGGAAGAAATAAAAGCGATAGACTGCATAATAAAGGTTCATATCACAAGTGGCAATATAAAGTGACGTTCTTTTGTATTAAGATTTCGTGCATCCAACCATAAAAGCGCATGACAACCTCTGCTTCCCTCTGCGAAGGGCCTATCTTTTATTCTTGTCTTATACTTCATGCAACGAGTCATGGTTATATTCATCTTTCCTTTTTACATTTTATCCTTTGGCAAGCACAATGTGTTGTAAAGATCCAGATACATATAGCTAATTGGATGTGAGTCTGCATGAGCTATTATTGTTGACATTACCCTTGAGGTAAAACGTTGGGAGGCAAAACTATAAGCCCCTATCTTTCTGTGTGTCCGATTAAAACTCTATACCCGTAAATATTGCGTGAGTGTTAGCAATTGTGAAAGTCTAAATGATAGTTGAGTATGTGGACTTGCTGAAAAGCTCTATATTGTCTCTTTCCTATGTTATGATAAATTGTAACTGCCTCAATGACTGAGATTAGAGTTTGTTGGTTTTCAATGAAGTTTATGATTCATACTTGAAATTGTGATTGAATTGTTACGTTAGCATAAGAGATCATATGACAATATATATATATATATATAATGTTGCTGTTCTAAGAATGATCATGATGCCCTCATGTCCGTATTTTATTTTTTATCGACACCTCTATCTCTAAACATGTGGACATATTTTTCAACTTCGGCTTTCGCTTGAGGACATGCGATGTCTAAGCTTGGGGGAGTTGATACGTCCATTTTGCATCATGCTTTTATATCGATATTTATTGCATCATGGGCTGTTATTACACATTATGTCACAATACTTATGCCTATTCTCTCTTATTTTACAAGGTTTATATGAAGAGGGAGAATGCCGGCAGCTGGGATTCTGGGCTGGAAAAGGAGCAAATATTACAGACCTATTCTGGACAGCTCCAAAAGTCCTGAAACTTCACGGAAGTTATTTCCAGAATATATAAAAAATATCGAGCGAAGAAAGTTCCAGAGGGGGGCCACACCCTGGCCACGAGGGAGGGGGCGTGCCCCTGCCTTGTGGGCCCCCTGGTGGCCCTCCAATGCCCATCTTATGTTATATGAGGTATTTCGTCAAGGAAAAAAAATCATAAGCAAGCTTTCAGGAAGAAACTCCGCAGCCACAAGGCAGAACCTTGGTAGAACCAATCTAGGGCGCCGGCAGAGCTGTTCTGTCGGGAAAACTTCCCTCCGGGAGGGGGAAATCATCACCATCGTCATCACCAACGATCCTCTCATCGGGAGGGGGTCAATCTCCGTCAACATCTTCACCAGCACCATCTCATCTCAAACCCTAGTTCATCTCTTGTATCCAATCTTTTTATCCAAACCCTCAGATTGGTACCTGTGGGTTGCTACTAGTGTTGATTACTCCTTGTAGTTGATGCTAGTTGGTTTACTTGGTGGAAGATCATATGTTCAGATCCATTATGCATATTAATACCCCTCTGATTATGAACATGAATATGCTTTGTGAGTAGTTACGTTTGTTCCTGAGGACATGAGAGAAGTCTTGCTATTAGTAGTCACGTGAATTTAGTATTTGTTTGATATTTTGATGAGATGTATGTTGTCATCCCTCTAGTGGTGTCATGTGAACGTCGACTACATGACACTTCACCATTGTTTGGGCCTAGAGGGAGGCATTGGGAAGTAATAAGTAGATGATGGGTTGCTAGAGTGACAGAAGCTTAAACCCTAGTTTATGCGTTGCTTCGTAAGGGGCTGATTTGGATCCATATGTTTCATGCTATGGTTAGGTTTACCTTAATACTTCTTTTGTAGTTGCGGATACTTGCAATGGGGGTTAATCATAAGTGGGATGCTTGTCCAAGTAAGTACAACACCCAAGCACCGGTCCACCCACATATCAGATTATCAAAGTACCGAACGCGAATCATATGATCGTGATGAAAACTAGCTTGACGATAATTCCCATGTGTCCTCGGGAGCGCTTTCCTTCATATAAGAGTTTGTCCAGGCTTGTCCTTTGCTACAAAAAGGATTGGGCCATCTTGCTGCACCTTATTTACTTTTATTACTTGCTACTCGTTGCAAATTACCTTATCACAAAACTATCTGTTACCGATAATTTCAGTGGTTGCAGAGAATACCTTACTGAAAACTGCTTATCATTTCCTTCTGCTCCTCGTTGGGTTCGACACTCTTACTTATCGAAAAGCTACGATAGATCCCCTATACTTGTGGGTCATCACAGGTTCACTAGCATGCAAAGTCCTATCAGTTTTTCTTTTCTTTTTATTAGAAGGACTAGGTGCATCAGTATTAGTTCTTTGAGAATCTTGCTCAACCCTCTTAGGATGGCCCTCAGGATACAAAGGTTCCTGGGTCATTTTACCACCTCTAGTCATAACCCTAACAACATTATCATTATTTTTACTATTCAACTCATTAAGCAAATCATCTTATGCCTTAAGTACTTGTTCTACTTGAGTTGTAACCATGGGAGCATGTTTACTAATAATCTTAAGATCATTAATAGTTATACTCATATAATCACCCAAGTGGTCAAGCATGTAAGCATTGCTTTCAATTTTCTACTAACATAAGAAATGAAATTTTCTTGTTTAACAATAAAATTATCAAACTCATACAAGCATTGACTAGAAGACTTATTATGAGGAATATCACCTTCATCAAATCTATGGAGAGAGTTTACCTCTACTACCTGTGTCGGGTTATCAAGACCATGTATTTCTTCAATAGGCGGTAAATTCTTAACATCTTCAGCCTTAATACCTTTTTATTTCATAGATTTCTTTGCCTCTTGCATATCTTCAGGACCGAGAAATAGAATACCCCTTTTCTTCGTAGTTGGATTAGGAGTTGGTTCAGGAAGTGTCCAATCATCATTACTCAATATATTATTCAATAGCAATTCAGCTTGCTCAACAGTTCGTTCCCTGAAAACACAACCAGCACAACTATCCAGGTGGTCTCTGGAAGCATCGGTTAGTCGATTATAAAAGATATCAAGTATTTCATTTTTCTTGAGAGGATGATCAGGCAAAGCATTAAGTAATTGGAGAAGCCTCCCCCAAGATTGTGGGAGACTCTCTTCTTCAATTTGCACAAAGTTAAATATTTCCTTTCAAGCATCTTGTTTCTTATGAGCGGGGAAATATTTTGCAAAGAAGTAGTAAATCATATCCTGGGGACTAGCACACAACCAGGAGCAAGAGAATTAAACCATATCTTAGCATCACCCTTTAATGAGAAAGGAAACAATGTATGGATATAGTAATAGCGAATTTTTTCCTCATGAGAAAATAGGGTGGCTATATCATTCAATTTAGTAAGATGTGCCACAACAGTTTCAGATTCATAGCCATAGAAAGGATCAGATTCAACCAAAGTAATTAAATCAGGATCGACAGGGAATTCATAATCCTTATCAGTAACAAAGATAGGTGAGGTAGAAAAAGTAGGATCATATTTCATTCTAGCATTCAAGGATTTTTCTTTTAGCTTAGCTAACAATTTCTTAAGATCCTCTCTATCATTGCAAGCAAAGAAGTCTCTAGAAGTTTCTTCATCCATAACATAACCCTCAGGTACAACAGGCAATTCATATCTAGGGGGAGAATTGCAATCTTCAGTTTCAAGAATATCATCAGGTTCAATAATTTCATTCTCTATCACCCTAGCAAGTTGTTCATCAAGAAATTCACCTAGTGGCACGGTATTATCAAGCAGAGAAGTAGTTTCATCATAAGCATCATGCATAGCAGAAGTGGCATCATCAATAACATGCAACATATCAGAATCAATAGCAGGTGTAGGTGTCGCAAGTTTACTCAAAATAGAAGGAGAATCAAGCGCAGAGCTAGATGGCAGTTCCTTACCTCCCCTCATAGTTGAGGGATAAATCTTGGTTTTGTTGTCTTTCAGATTCCTCATAGCGATCAACAAATATAAATCCCAAGTGACTCAAAGAATAGAGCTATGCTCCCTGATACGTCTCCAACGTATCTACTTTTCCAAACACTTTTGCCCTTGTTTTGGACTCTAACTTGCATGATTTGAATGGAACTAACCCGGACTGACATTGTTTTCAGCAGAATTACCATGGTGTTATTTATGTGCAGGAGCAAACGTTCTCGGAATGACCTGAAACTTCACAGAGCCACTTTTCAGAAAATATGAAAAATACCTGCAAAATATGAAGGCCAGGGGGCCCACCACCTCTCCACGAGGCTGGGGGCGCACCTGCCCCCCTAGGGCGGGCCCCTACCTCGTGGGCCCCCTGTTGCCTCTCCGACTCCAACTCCAACTCCATATATTGAGTTTCGGGGAGAAAAAACCAGAGAGAAGAAATCATCATGTTTTACGATATGGAGCCGCCGCCAAGCCCTAAAACCTCTCGGGAGGGCTGATCTGGAGTCCGTTCGGAGCTCCGGAGAGGGGAATCCGTCGCCATCGTCATCATCAACCATCCTCCATCACCAATTTCATGATGCTCACCGCTGTGCGTGAGTAATTCCATCGTAGGCTTGCTGGACGGTGATGAGTTGGATGGGATCTATCATGTAATCGAGTTAGTTTTGTTAGGGTTTGATCCCTAGTGTCCACTATGTTCTGAGATTGATGTTGCTATGACTTTGCTATACTTAATGCTTGTCACTAGGGCCCGAGTGCCATGATTTCAGATATGAACCTATTATGTTTTCATCAATATATGAGTATTCTTGATCCTATCTTGCAAGTCTATAGTCACCTATTATGTGTTATGATCCGTTAACCCCGAAGTGACAATAATCGGGATACTTACGGTGATGACCGTAGTTTGAGGAGTTCATGTATTCACTATGTGTTAATGCTTTGTTCCGGTTCTCTATTAAGAGGAGGCCTTAATATCCCTTAGTTTCCATAAGGACCCCACTGCCACGGGAGGGTAGGACAAAAGATGTCATGCAAGTTCTTTTCCATAAGCACGTATGACTATATTCGGAATACATGCCTACATTATATCAATGAACTGGAGCTAGTTCTGTGTCACCCTAGGTTATGCCTGTTACATGATGAACCGCATCCGACATAATTCTCCATCATCGATCCATTGCCTACGAGCTTTCCACATATTGTTTCTTCGCTTATTTACTTTCCTGTTGCTATTGCTATCATCACTACAAAATACCAAAAACATTACTTTTACTACTGTTACCTTTTGCTACCGTTATCACTACTATCATATTACTTTGGTACTAAACACTTTGCTGCAGATATTAAGTTTCCAGGTGTGGTTGAATTGACAACTCAGCTGCTAATATTTGAGAGTATTCTTTGGCTCCCCTTGTGTCGAATCAATAAATTTGGGTTGAATACTTTACCCTCGAAAACTATTGTGATCCCCTATACTTGTGGGTTATCAAGACTATTTTCTGGCGCCGTTGCCGGGGAGCATAGCTCTATTCTTTGAGTCACTTGGGATATATATCTGCTTATCATTATGAAGAACTTGAAAGATCCAAGAACCAAGATCTATCCCTCAACTACGAGGGGAGGTAAGGAACTGCCATCTAGCTCTGCACTTGATTCACCTTCTGTTTTGAGTTAGCTTGTGACACCTACACCTGCTTCTGCTATTCGTTCTGATATGTCGCATGTTATTGATGATGCCACTTCTGCTATGCATGATACTTATGATGAAACTACCTCTATGCCTAATACTACTGTGCCACTTAGTGATTTTCTTGATGAACAACTTGCTAGGGCTAGAGAAATTGAAAATATTGAATCTGATGATACTGATGAAAGTGATGATGAAGAATCACTTGTTATTCCGAAGGGTTATGTTTTTGATCAAGAAGCCTCTTTCGCCATTTTAGCTTGCAAAAATAGAAATGAACTCAAAAGGCTATTAGCTAAATGGAATAAGCAATCTCTAAATGCTAGAATGAAACCTGACCCTGCTTTTGCTACTTCACCTATCTGTGTTACCGGTAAGGATTATGAATTCTCTATTGATCCTGATATAATTACTTTGGTTGAATCTGATCCCTTTCATGGTTATGAATCTGAAACTGTTGTGGCACATCTTACTAAATTGAATGATATAGCCACCCTGTTCACTAAAGATGAGAGAACTCGTTACTTTTATATCCTTAAAATATTTCCGTTCTGATTAAAGGGTGATGCTAAGATATGGTTTAATTCTCTTGATCCTTGTTGTGTGCGTAGTCCCCAGGATATGATTTATTACTTCTCTACTAAATATTTCCCTGCTCATAAGAAATAAGCTGCTTTAAGGGATATATATAATTTTGTGCAAATTGAAGAAGAGAGTCTCCCACAAGCTTGGGGGAGGCTTCTCCAACTACTTAATGCTTTGCCTGATCATCCTCTTAAGAAAAATGAAATACTTGATATCTTTTATAATGGACTAACCGATGCCTCCAGAGATTACCTGGATAGTTGTGCTGGTTCTGTTTTCAGGGAAAGAATACCGGATGAAGCTGAAATACTATTGAATAATATGTTGACAAATGAAAATAATTGGACACCTCCGGAGCCAATTCCTGAGCCTATTCCTAAACCAACTCCGAAGAAGAGGGGTATTCTATTTCTCAGTCCTGAAGATATGCAAGAGGCAAAGAAATCTATGAAAGAAAAAGGTATTAAAGCTGAAGATGTTAAGAATTTACCTCCTATTGAAGAAATACATGGTCTTAATTTACCGCCTGTTGAAGAAACATATAATCCAAATCCTTCTCCTATTGAAGAAACTCATGGTCTTGATAACCCGACACAGGTAGTAAAGGTAAATTCTCTCTACAGATATGATAAAGCTGAAATTCCATTTACTAAATTTGCTAGCCCATGCTTAGATGAGTTTGATAAATTTATGGCTAAGCAAGAAGACTTTAATGCTTATTTTGGAAGACAATTGAAATACAATTCAAATATGCTTGAACACTTGGGTGATTATATGGCTAATGTTAAAGGTGAACTTAAACTTATTAGTAAACATGCTTCTATGGTTACCACTCAAGTAGAACAAGTACTTAAAGCTCAAAATGATTTGCTCAATGAATTGAATAGTAAAGATAATGATAATGATGTTAGAGTGGCTACTAGAACTGGTAGAATGACTCAGGAACCTTTGTATCCTGAAGGCCATCCTAAGAGAATTGAGCAAGATTCTCAGAGAAATAATATAGATGCACCTAGTTCTTCTAAAAAGAAGAAAAAGAAAAATGATAGGACTTTGCATGCTTCTAGTGATCCTATTGTTGAAACACCTTAGAATCCAAATGATATTTCTATTTTTGATGCTAAAACACAATCTGGTAATGAACCTGAAACTAGTGACAATGTTAAGGATAATGTTCATGATGATGCTCAACCTAGTAATGATAATGATGTAGAAATTGAACCTGCTGTTGATCTTGATAACCCACACTCAAAGAATCAACGTTATGATAAGAAAGACTTTGTTGCTAGGAAACATGGTAAAGAAAGAGAGCCTTGGGTTCAGAAACCCATGCCTTTTCCTCCCAAACCATCCAAGAAAAAGGATGATGAGGATTTTGAGCGCTTTGCTGAAATGATTAGGCCTATCTTTTGCGTATGCGATTAACTGATATGCTCAAAACCAATCCTTATGCTAAGTACATGAAAGATATTGTTACAAATAAAAGAAAGATATCGGAAGATGAAATTTCCGCCATGCTTGCTAATTATACTTTTAAGGGTGGAATACCAAAGAAACTTGGAGATCCAGGAGTACCCACTATACCATGCTCCATTAAAAGAAATTATGTTAAAAATGCTTTATGTGATCTTGGAGCCGGTGTTAGTGTTATGCCTCTCTCTTTATATCGTAGACTTGATTTGAATAAGTTGACACCTACTGAAATATCTTTGCAAATGGCTGATAAATAAACTACTATACCTATCGGTATTTGTGAGGATGTGCCTGTTGTAGTTGCAAACGATACTATTTTAACAGACTTTGTTATTCTTGATATTCCCGAGGACGATAGTATGTCTATTATTCTTGGAAGACCCTTTTTGAATACTGTAGGGGCTGTTATTGATTGCACTAAAGGCAATGTCACTTTTCATGTTAATGGTAATGAGCATACGGTGCACTTTCCGAGGAAACAACCTCAAGTCCATAGTATCAACTATATTGGAAAAATTCCATCGATTATATTTGGAGGTTTTGAATTTCCTCTTCCTACTGTCAAGAAGAAATATGATATTCTTATTATTGGGGATGTGCATATCCCCGTTGAGGTAACATAGTGTTATTCGAAATTTCTCCGGGTCCATGCTATTCGGAATGAGTTCGTTAACAAGACTTGATCAACCTTGTTAGTGGATTCCTTTTAATGATCATGAGACGGAGGAAACTAGAAGGCACAACCTTCTGTACCCCACTTTTACTTTCTGTTATTTATATTAAATAAAATAAAAATAAATATTTTTCTGTCTGTTATCTGATTATCCGTGCAATATAAAAATACCACGAAAATAAAAGTTCCCCAAATGCCCTGAAATTTAAATATGATTTTTTCTAGAATATTTGAGAATATTTGGCACTAAGAACACAGCAGGGGGGTCAACCACCTGCCCACGAGGGTGGAGGGTGCGCCCTACCCCCTAGGCGCGCCCCCTGCCTCGTGGGCTCATGGTGGCCCTCCTCCACTTATCCTTTCACCCATACACTTCTTCTTCCTCCCACAAACACGAATAACCAGCTCAAACCCGACTCCAAGCTCGTTTTGCTGCCATTTTCGATCTCCTTGCTCAAAGCACCTCTCACAAAACTGCTTGGGAAGATTGCTCCTTGGTATGTGACTCCTCCATTGGCCCAATTAGTTTTTGTTCTAGTGCTTTATTCATTAAAAATTTTTGCTGCTTAGGTGACCCTGTTCTTGAGCTTGCATGTCAAATCATATGGTCAAAAGTAGTTTTGATGCATGATATAGGCCCTAGGCACTTGTAGGAGTAGTTGCTATCAATATAATTGAGTTTGGTTTACTTTTATTTTGAAGTTACTAAAAAGTTTCAGAATTTTTCAGAGGAAGAAAAATGCTTAGGAAAATGTTCCAAGGTGGTCCTTCAAGGAAGCAAGGACCCAGGCTTGCAATGCGTGATGCTGATGACGAGCCACCAAGAGACGCTCCAGTGCGTCCTTGTGAATGGCCCTCTGAGAACTTTATGGATCGAGAGGGAATTAAGGAAGAATTCAACGCATATTTGCGTAGCGCTGATCTTGTGAGCTTCGAGGAAGAGAAGTGCAGCCAGTATCACAACCTCACTAGTACCTTTATGAGGAGGTTTAAATTTTCAACTTCACGTAATTCTCCAACTGTCCTGTTTGATCTTTATGATAAATCTTACACTATGGACTTAGAGGATTTTACCACTGCATGCAAACTTCCACAATGGGGTAGTATAAGGGATCCTCGCAAATATGAATTTAGAGATTTTCTTGCTAGCATAACTGTGGTTGAATCTAGAGATATTACACAAGCTACCATAGGGAGCATTCACTTTCCTGCTATACACTACTTTGCTCTCTTCATAGGAAGATGCATCAATGGTAAAGATGAGGCATGTCACATGTGTGTCCCCGATCTCAGTATTCTTAGGAGTGCTGTGTTAGGAGACCAATCTTATAATTTGGGAGCCATTGTTGCGCGTAGGTTGCATCTTAATAGATTTAATGGAGATTTCTTTGGAGGAATTTATGCAACCCGCATAGCTAATTTTCTTGGTGTAGCCATACGCGAAGATGATATTGAATTACCACCTGCTTAGCTAGACTTTAATGCTATGGTTCACCACCAGTTTGTTGAGAGGAATGAATCACCTCTCCAGTATCGACTAATCTTTGACAGACGTCGTGCTGTCCATATTACTCTCCCTGCTCCTGCCTTCTTTGATCATCAGGCAAAAGGAAGATATACCATTACCAGAGAGGAGGCAGATGCGTATGAGAGGAGAGAGGAGGCCGCTCGTCGCCACGCTGCAGCTCAGCAGGCGATATCCGCTGCATCGCAGTATGACCCCAACTACTATTATGGATATCCGCCAGGCTAGCCGTGGCCATAGACCAACTTAGGCCAAAAGCCTAAGCTTGGGGGAGTACGTATTTCCCACCGACATTACATTTATGTTCACACACTCATTGCTAGATGTCGGTGCTCATACTTTTTCATTGTACCATCCATGCTAGTTTAATTTCCTTTTTTATGCTTTCTTCTTGTGTGTTTGATAAACCTTAAGAAAAACCAAAAAAATAGTTGTAGCTTTTAATCAGTTTAATTTCCATGCTTGTAGTAGTAATTAAAAAGAAAACCCAAAAATATCTCTTGTTCTTCTTTTGGTTGTTGGGAGCTTTCCCGTGTAAATAGTTTTATTTCTTTTCTTTGGGGGTCGATAGGAGAAGACCATAATTAAATTGTTGAAGGGGCTCTTGTATGCATTATTGTTTATCTGACAAAAGAGCCCATATTGCCTTGTCTTCTCCTGTTTATTGAATGCTTGCAGATTCCAGCTTATTCCAATGCACGTGCACTATTATTATTATTCACACTATTCGGTCGTGCAAGTGAAAGGCAATTATGATGATATATGATGGACTGGCTGAGATGAGAAAAGCTGGTATGAACTCGACCTCTTTTGTTTTTGTAAATATGATTAGTTCATCGTTCCTGATTCATCCTATTATGAATAAACATGTTTGCAATGAAAACTAGAGATCATGGTTTCTTGTCCCATGCTTGATTAACTATGAGTTATAATGGTTTACCTTACGTGCCAACATGCTATTGAGATAGTTATGATGTGGTATGATAGGGTGGTATCCTCCTCTGAATGACTTAAGTGACTTGACTTGGCGCATGTTCACACATGTAGTTGAAACAAAATCAACATAGCCTTCACGATATTTATGTTCATGGTGGATTATATCCTACTCATGCTTGCGTTCGGTGTTGATTAATTTTAATGCATGTTAATGACTGTTTTCACTCTCTAGCTGGTCGCTTCCCAGTCTTTTGCTAGCCTTTACTTGTACTAAGCGGGAATACTGCTTGTGCATCCAATCCCTTAAACCCCAAAGTTATTCCACATGAGTCCGCTATACCTACCTATATACGGTATCTACCTGCCGTTCCAAGTAAATTTGTATGTGCCAAACTCTAAACCTTCAAATAAATATCCTGTTTTGTATGCCCGAATAGCTCATGTATGAACTAGGGCTGTCTATATCTTCCATCTTAGGTGGGTTATTCTCAAGAGGAGTGGACTCCGCTCCTCACTCACGAGATAAATGGCTGGTCACTGGGATGCCCAGTCCCATGCTTTATGCAAACTAAATCAAAATAATTGCAAACAAAACTCCCCCTGGGACTTTTGTTAGTTGGAGGCACTCGTTGTTTCGAGCAAGCCATGGATTGATGCTTGTTGGTGGAAGGGGGAGTATAAACTTTACCATTCTATTTGGGAATCGCCTATAATGTGTGTAGCATGGAAGATATCGCCATCTCTTGGTTGTTATGTTGACAATGAAAGTATACCGCTCAAAATATTATTCACCTCCATTTCAAAACCGAGCTCTGGCACCTCTACAAATCCCTGCTTCCCTTTGCGAAGGGCCTATCTATTTACTTTTATGCTGAGTCATCATCCTCTTATTAAAAAGCACCAGTTGGAGAGCACCGCTGTCATTTGCATTCATTACTGTTAGTTTACATTGAGTATGACTTGACTGGATCTTTTTTACCATGAATTACAATGTCTAGTCAGTCCTTGGTCTTTAAAGGTGCTCTGCATTTATGTTTTGCGGTCTCAGAAAGAGCTAGCGAGATACCACCTTGTTATATCATATTATGATTGTTTTGAGAAAGTGTTGTCATCCGAGATTTATTATTATGGCTCGCTAGTTGATTATGCTATTGATATGAGTAAACTTGAGACCTATGCGTTATTGCAAATGTGGTTAGTTATAATCTTTGCTGAAAACTTGAATGTTGGCTTTACATATTTACAACAACAAGAGAAAACAGAGTTTGTAAAAGTTTTTCTTTATCACTTTCAGTTTGTCAACTGAATTGCTTGAGGATAAGCAAATGTTTAAGCTTGGGGGAGTTGATACGTCTCCAACATATCTACTTTTCCAATCACTTTTGCCCTTGTTTTGGACTCTAACTTGCATGATTTGAATGGAACTAACCCGGACTGACGATGTTTTCAGCAGAATTACCATGGTGTTATTTATGTGTAGGAGCAAACATTCTCGGAATGACCTGAAACTTCACGGAGCCACTTTTCAGAAAATATGAAAAATACCCGCAAAAGATGAAGGCCAAGGGGCCCACCACCTCTCCACAAGGGTGGGGGGCGCGCCTGCCCCCTAGGGCGCGCCCCCTACCTCATGGGCCCCCTGTTGCCTCTCCGACTCCAACTCCATATATTGAGTTTCGAGGAGAAAAAAACCAGAGATAAGAAATCATCGCGTTTACGATACGGAGCCGCCGCCAAGCCCTAAAACCTCTCGGGAGGGCTGATCTGGAGTCCGTTCGGGGCTCCGGAGAGGGGAATCTGTCGCCATCGTCATCATCAACCATCATCCATCACCAATTTCATGATGCTCACCGCCGTGCGTGAGTAATTCCATCGTAGGCTTGCTGGATGGTGATGGGTTGGATGGGATCTATCATGTAATCGAGTTAGTTTTGTTAGGGTTTGATCCCTAGTGTCCACTATGTTCTGAGATTGATGTTGCTATGACTTTGCTATGCTTAATGCTTTTGTTACTAGGGCCCGAGTGCCATGATTTCAGATCTGAACCTATTATGTTTTCATCAATATATGAGTGTTCTTGATCCTATCTTGCAAGTCTATAGTCACCTATTATGTGTTATGATCTGTTAACACCGAAGTGACAATAATCGGGATACTTACCGGTGATGACTGTAGTTTGAGGAGTTCATGTATTCACTATGTGTTAATGCTTTGTTCCGGTTCTCTATTAAAAGGAGGCCTTAATATCCCTTAGTTTCCATAAGGACCCCGCTACCACGGGAGGTTAGGACAAAAGATGGCATGCAAGTTCTTTTCCATAAGCACGTATGACTATATTCGGAATACATGCCTACATTATATCAATGAACTGGAGCTGGTTCTGTGTCACCCTAGGTTATGACTGTTACATGATGAACCACATCCGACATAATTCTCCATCACCGATCCATTGCCTATGAGCTTTCCACATATTGTTTCTTCACTTATTTACTTTCCTGTTGCTATTGCTATCATCACTAAAAAAATACCAAAAACATTACTTTTACTACTGTTACCTTTGCTACCGTTATCACTACTATCATATTACTTTGCTACTAAACACTTTGCTGCAGATATTAAGTTTCCAGGTGTGGTTGAATTGACAACTTAGCTGCTAATACTTGAGAGTATTCTTTGGCTCCCCTTGTGTCGAATCAATAAATTTGGGTTGAATACTTTACCCTTGAAAACTGTTGCGATCCCCTATACTTGTGGGTTATCATTCCCCGGCAACGGTGCCAGAAAAAGGTCTTGATAGCCCACAAGTATAGAGCATCGCAGCAGTTTTTGAGGGTAGAGTATTCGACCAAAATTTATTGATTTGACACAAGGGGAGCCAAAGAATATTCTCAAGTATTAGCAACTGAGTTGTCAATTCAACCACACCTTAAAGACTTAATATCTGCAGCAAAATATTTAGTAGCAAAGTAGTATGGATGTAACGGTAACGGTGGCTAAAGTAACAGTAGCAGTTTTGTAGCAATCGCAACAGTGGCAACGGAAAAGTAACTGAGCAAAGATCAATATGTGAAAAGCTCATAGGCAATGGATCAATGATGGATAATTATGTCGGATGACATTCATCATGCAATGGTTATAACATAGGGTGACAGAGAACTAGCTCCAATTCATCAATATAATGTAGGCATGTATTCCGTATATAGTCATACGTGCTTATGGAAAAGAACTTGCATGCCATCTTTTGTCCTACTCTCCCATGGAAGCGGGGTCCTATTGGAAACTAAGGGATATTAAGGCCTCCTTTTAATAGAATATCGGACCAAAGCATTAGCACTTAGTGAATACATGAACTCCTCAAACTATGGTCATCATCGGGAAGTGTCCTGACTATTGTCACTCCGGGGTTGCCGGATCATAACACGTAGTAGGTGACTATAACTTGCAAGATAGGATCAAGAACACAAATATATTCATGAAAACATAATAGGTTCAGATCTAAAATCATGGCACTCGAGCCCTAGTGACAAGCATTAAGCATAGCAAAATCATAGAAACATCAATCTTAGAACATAGTGGATACTAGGGATCAAACCCTAACAAAACTAACTCAATTACATGGTAAATCTCATTCAACCCATCACGGTCCAACAAGCCTACGATGGGATTACTCACACATGGCGGTGAGCATCATGAAATTGGTGATGGAGGATGGTTGATGATGACGATGGCGACGGATTCCCCTCTCCGGAGCCCAAAACTGATTCCAGATCTGCTCTCCCGAGGAAGAACAGGGCTTGGCGGCGGCTCTGTATCGTAAAACGTGATGAATCTTTCTCTCTGATGTTTTCTCCCCGAACGTGAATATATGGAGTTAGAGTTGAGATTGATGGAGGCCCAGGGGGCCCACAAGGACGGAGGGCGCGCCCAGGGGGGTGGGCGCACCCCCACCCTTGTGGCCAGGGTGTGGGCCCCCTTATGTTGATTTTTTTGCTAATATTTTTTATTAATTCCAAAAATCATCTCCGTGAATTTTCAGGTCATTCTGAGAACTTTTATTTTTGCACAAAAATGACACCATGGCAATTCTGCTGAAAACAGCGTCAGTCCGTGTTAGTTCCATACAAATCATGCAAGTTAGAGTCCAAAACAAGGGCGCAAAAGAGTTTGGAAAAGTAGATACGATGGAGACGTATCACCAGGCCACGAACGGCGATGACAAGGACGGTCCCAAGCAAAAGAAGAACCGCAAGTTTGATATCTCAAAGGTCCATTGTTTTAACTGCAATGAGACGGGGCACTTCAAGTCTGGCTGTCCAGAACCTAAGAACGAATGAGCACATCTTGCGTAAGCAGAGGATGTTGATGAACCGACACTGCTAAGGCACGAGGCATGTGAACTGATGTCAGCTGAGTCTACCTCAGCGTGTATCTGAATGACCCATGATCCTAATCGATTGTGCATTTGCATTCAACGCAATTTTTTAGTAATGCACAAATTTACGAGGAGCTCTTGCTTATCACATACTTCTCAAAGCGATGATGAATTTACTTTATTTAATCATTTGTCGAAGCTTCGATCTATATGTTGTCATCAATTACCAAAAAGGGAGAGATTGAAAGTGCAACTAATCCCCGGGTGGTTTTGGTAATTCATAACAGCATATAGCTCATTGAACTAATATGCATTCAAGACAAATATTTCGGGATGTTCAATGATTGGCATGGCATGGACTAAAGATGTGGACCCCTCAAAATGCTAAGGACAAAGATTGGCAAAATCTCAAGACTCTTCATTTCTATTTAAGTGATCCAAGAACACATTGAGTCCATAGGAAAGCCAATACTATTAGAAGGGGATGAGGTGTTGCTTAATGGTCTACTTTCTCAAAGTGCTTAGTGATATTGCTCCAAAACCCTCAGCCACTTTCTCTATGCAAATATGTCCAAACCCTAATTTCAAACTCGGCCCCATCGATTCTTTCTACCTGGAGCCACCGAGTTCATTTGACATAGCCACTACTGATAACCCTAGCGTTTCGGTTACACCGATACGGATCTCAGTCCCATCGAGATGGCCTTGCCAGGGCTCTGTGATCTGTTGCACTCATTTTGGTCTCACCGAGTTTATGCAATCGGTCTCATCAAGTTGGCTTGACAGACTCTGTTACTTATTGCTTTAGTTCGGTCTCACCGAGACGATGTTTGCCCTCAGCTCTAGCACATCGGTCCCACCGAGTTGTTCTAGTCAGTCCCACCGAGATTCCTAATGTTCATATTTTTGAATAGATCAATGCCACCGAGTTTTCTAATCCGTGCCACTGAGATGAGTCAGAAGTGTGCAACGGTTGGATTTTGCGTGGAGGCTTTATGTGCCCACCTCGTTTCCTCCCGCACCGTGTCTTTGCTTTATAAATACCCCGAAAATCCAAAAACCCTAGGGGAGTCGATGAAACACAATTCCAGCCGCCGCAAGTTCCAGAAACCACAGATCCAATCTAGACATCATCACACAGGGGTTCATCATCCTTTTTGGTGCCTCTCTGATGATGCGTGAGTAGTTCATTGTAGACCTACGGGTCGGTAGTTAGTAGCTAGATGGCTTCCTCTCTCTCTCTCTCTCTTGATTCTCAATACAATGGTCTCTTGGAGATCTATTTGATGTAACTCTTTTTGCGGTGTGTTTATTGGGATCTGATGAACTTTGAGTTTATGATCAGATCTATTTTATCCATGAAAGTTATTTGAGTTTTGATCTCTAATATGCATGATTCCTTATAGCCTCGTATTTCTTCTCCGAATCTTTGGTTTAGTTGTTGGGTAATGCGGTAGTTTCAAAAAAAAATCCTACGCACATGCAAGATCATGGTGATGCATAGCAACGAGAGGGGAGAGTATCATCTACATACCCTCATAGACCATAAGCGGAAGCATTATGACAACACGGTTGATGTAGTCGTACGTCTTCACGATCGACCGATCTAGTACCGAAGATACGGCACCTCCGTGATCTGCACACGTTCAGCTCGGCGACGTCCCGCGAACTCATGATCTAGTAGAGCTTCGTCAGCACGACGGCATGATGACGGAGATGATGTTGCTACTCGAACAGGGCTTCTCTTAAGCACCGCTACGATATTAACGAGGTGGATTATGGTGGAGGGGGCACCGCACACGGCTAAGGATCAATGATCAACTTGTGTGTCTATGGGGTGCCTCCCTCCCCCATATATAAAGGAGTGGAGGAGGGGGAGGGCCGACCCTCCTATGGAGCGCCCCATGGGGATTCCTACTCCCACCGGGAGTAGGATTCCCCCCTTTCCATGTAGTAGGAGTAGGAGAAGGAAGGATGAAAGAGGGAGAAGGAAAGGGGGG
This sequence comes from Triticum urartu, assembly GCF_003073215.2. Classification (NCBI taxonomy): domain Eukaryota; kingdom Viridiplantae; phylum Streptophyta; class Magnoliopsida; order Poales; family Poaceae; genus Triticum; species Triticum urartu. The sequence goes on along the minus strand of NC_053024.1, from coordinate 600,042,747 downwards.
CGCCGCTCCCCCTCCTAGTCCAATTCAGGCCAGAGGGGGAGGGGGCACGCTGCCTACCCTGGCAGCCCCTCCTCTCTTTCCACTAAGGCCCATAAGGCCCATTAAACTCCTCGGGGGGTTCCGGTAACCCCCCGGTACTTCGGTATATGCCCGAACTTCACTCGGAACCCTTACGATGTCCAAACATAGTCGTACAGTATATCGATCTTTATGTCTCGACCATTTTGAGACTCCTCGTCATGTCCGTGATCAAATCCAGGGCTCCGAACTACCTTCGGTACATCAAAACACATAAACTCATAATATCGCTCGTCACCGAACGTTAAGCATGCGGACCCTACGGGTCTGAGAACTATGTAGACATGACCGAGACATATTCTACGAAGATCTTTATCGGTCAATAAACAATAGCGGAACCTGGATGCTCATATTGGTTCCTACATATTCTACGAAGATCTTTATCGGTCAAAGTGTATAACGATATACATTGTTCCTTTTGTCGTTGATATGTTACTTGCCCGAGATTCGATCGATGGTATCTCAATACCTAGTTCAATCTCGTTACCGGCAAGTCTCTTTGCTCATTCCGTAATGCTACATCCCGTAACTAACTCATTAGCTACATTGCTTGCAAGGCTTATAGTGATGTACATTACTGAGAGGGCCCAAAGATACCTCTCCGACAATCGGAGTGACAAATCCTAATCTTGATCCATGCCAACTCAACAAACACCATCGGAGACACCTGTAGAGCACCTTTATAATCACCCAGTTACGTTGTGACGTTTGGTAGCACACAAAGTGTTCCTCCGGTATTCGGGAGTTGCATGATCTCATAGTCATAGGAACATGTATAGTTATGGAGAAAGCAATAGCAACAAACTAAACGATCATCGTGCTAAGCTAACGGATGGGTCAAGTCAATCACATCTTTCTCTAATGATGTGATCCCGTTAATCAAATGACAACTCATGTCTATGGCTAGGAAACATAACCATCATTGATTCAACGAGCTAGTCAAGTAGAGGCAAACTAGTGACACTCTGTTTTTCTATGTATTCACACATGTACTAAGTTTCTGGTTAATACAATTCTAGCATGAATAATAAACATTTATCATGATATAAGGAAATATAAATAACAACTTTATTATTGCCTCTAGGGCATATTTCCTTCAGTCTCCCACTTGCACTAGAGTCAATAATCTAGATTACATTGTAATGATTCTAACACCCATGGAGTCTTGGTGCTGATCATGTTTTTCTCATGAGACAACCTTAGTAAATGGGTCTGCAACATTTAGATCCGTATGTATATTGCAAATCTCTATGTCTCCCTCCTTGACTTGATCGCGGATGGAATTCAAGCGTCTCTTGATGTGCTTGGTTCTCTTGTGAAATCTGGATTCCTTTGCCAAGGCAATTGCACCAGTATTGTCACAAAAGATTTTCATTGGACCCGATGTACTAGGTATGACACCTAGATCGGATATGAACTCCTTCATCCAGACTCCTTCATTTGCTGCTTGCGAAGCAGCTATGTATTCCGCTTCACAGGAAGATCCCGCCACGATGCTCTGCTTGGAACTGCACCAACTGATAGCTCCACCATTTAATAAAAATACGTATCCGGTTTGTGACTTAGAGTTATCCGGATCAGTGTCAAAGCATGCATCGACATAACCGTTTACTACAAGCTCTTTTTCACCTCCATATACGAGAAACAGATCCTTAGTCCTTTTCAAGTATTTCAGGATGTTCTTGACCGCTGTCCAGTGATCCACTCTTGGATTACTGTGGTACCTCCCTGCTAAGCTTATAGCAAGGCACACATCAGGTCTGGTACACAACATTGCATACATGATAGAGCCTATGGCTGAAGCATAGGGAACACCTTTCATTTTCTCTCTATCTTCTGCAGTGGTCGGGCATTGAGTTTGACTCAACTTCACACCTTGTAACACAAGCAAGAACCCTTTCTTTGCCTGATCCATTTTGAACTTCTTCAAAACTTTATCAAGGTATGTGCTTTGTGAAAGTCCAATCAAGCGTCTTGATCTATCTCTATAGATCTTGATGCCCAATATATAAGCAGCTTCACCGAGGTCTTTCATTGAAAAATTCTTATTGAAGTTGCTTTTATGCTATTCAGTAATTCCTTATAATTATCGATCAACAATATGTCATCTGCATATAATATCAGAAATGCTACGGAGCACCCACTCACTTTCTTGTAAATACAGGCTTCTCCAAAAGTCTGTACAAAACCATATGCTTTGATCACACTATCAAAGTGTATATTCCAACTAGATCGCTGGAGCTTGCACACTTTGTTAGCACCTTTTGGATCGACAAAACCTTCCGGTTGCATCATCTACAACTCTTCTTTAAGGTATCCATTAAGGAATGCAGTTTTGACATCCATTTGCCAAATTTCATAATCATAATATGCGTCAATAGCTAACATGATTCGGACGGACTTAAGCATCGCTACGGGTGAGATGGTCTCATCGTAGTCAACTCCTTGAACTTGTCGAAAACCTTTTGCAACAAGTCGAGCTTTGTAGACACTAACATTACCGTCAGCGTCAGTCTTCTTCTTGAAGATCAATTTATTCTCTATGGCCTGCCAATCATCGGGCAAATCAACCAAAGTCCATACTTTGTTCGCATACATGGATCCCATCTCAGATTTCATGGCCTCGAGCCATTTTGCGGAATCTGGGCTCATCATTGCTTCCTCATAGTTCATAGGTTCGTCATGGTCAAGTAACATGACTTCCAGAACAGGATTACCATACCACTCTGGAGCGGATCTTACTCTGGTTGACCTACGAGGTTTGGTAGTAACTTGATCAGAAGTTTCATGATCATCATAATTAGCTTCCTCACTTACTGGTGTAGGAATCACTGGAACTGATTTCAGTGATGAACTACTTTCCAATAAGGGAGAAGGTACAATTACCTCGTCAAGTTCTACTTTCCTCCCACTCACTTCTTTCGAGAGAAACTTCTTCTCTAGAAAGGATCCATTCTTAGCAACAAATATCTTGCCTTCGGATCTATGATAGAAGGTGTACCAAGCAGTCTCCTTTGGGTATCCTATGAAGACACATTTCTCCAATTTGGGTTCGAGCTTATCAGGTTGAAGCTTTTTCACATAAGCATCGTAGCCCCAAACTTTAAGAAACGACAACTTGGGTTTCTTGCCAAACCACAGTTCATAAGGTGTCGTCTCGACGGATTTAGATGGTGCCCTATTTAACGTGAATGCAACCGTCTCTAAAGCATAACCCTAAAACGATAGCAGTAAATCAGTGACAGACATCATAGATCGCACAATATCTAATAAAGTGCGGCTACGATGTTCGGACACACCATTACGTTGTGGTGTTCCAGGTGGCGTGAGTTGCGAAACTATTCCACATTGTTTCAAATAAAGTCCAAACTCATAACTCAAATACTCACCTCCATGATCAGATCGTAGAAACTTGATTTTCTTGTTGCGATGATTTTCCACTTCACTTTGAAATTCTTTGAACTTTTCAAATGTTTCAGACTTATGTTTCATCAAGTAGATATACCCATATCTGCTCAAATCATCTGTGAAGGTGAGAAAATAACGATATCCGCCGCGAGCTTCAATGTTCATTGGACCACATACATCAGTATCTATAATTTCCAATAACTCTGTTGCTCGCTCCATTGTTCTGGAGAACGGAGTTTTAGTCATCTTGCCCATGAGGCATGGTTCGCAAGTACCAAGTGATTCATAATCAAATGATTCCAGAAGTCCATCAGAATGGAGTTTCTTCATGCGCTTTAGACCAATATGACCTAAACGGCAGTGCCACAAATAAGTTGCACTATGATTATCAACTCTGCATCTTTTGGCTTCAATACTATGAATATGTGTATCACTACTATCAAGATTTAGTAAAAATAGACCACTCATCAAGGGTGCATGACCATAAAAGATATTACTCATATAAATAGAACAACCATTATTCTCTGATTTAAATGAATAATCGTCTCGCATCAAACAAGATCCAGATATAATGTTCATGCTCAACGCTGGCACCAAATAACAATTATTCAGGTCTAAAACTAATCCCGAAGGTAGATGTAGAGGTAGCGTGCCGACGGCGATCACATCAACTTTGGAACCATTTCCCACGCGCATCGTCACCTCGTCCTTAGCCAATCTTCGCTTAATCCGTAGCCCCTGTTTCAAGTTGGAAATGTTAGCAACTGAACCAGTATCAAATACCCAGGCACTACTGCGAGCATTATTAAGGTACACATCAATAACATGTATATCAAATATACCTTTCACTTTGCCATCCTTCTTCTCCGCAAAATACTTGGGGCAGTTACGCTTCCAGTGACCAGTTCCTTTGCAGTCGAAGCACTCAGTCTCAGGCTTAGGTCCAGACTTGGGTTTCTTCACTTGAGCAGCAACTGGCTTGCTGTTCTTTTTGAAGTTCCCCTTCTTCCCTTTACCCTTTTTCTTGAAATTGGTGGTCTTGTTGACCATTAACACTTGATGCTCTTTCTCGATTTCTACTTCCGCAGCCTTTAGCATTGTGAAGAGCTCATGAATCGTCTTATCCATCCCTTGCATATTATAGTTCATCATGAATCTCTTGTAGCTTGGTGGCAGTGATTAAAGAACTCTGTCAATGACAATATCATTAGGAAGATTAACTCCCAATTGAGTCAAGTGGTTGTGGTACCCAGACATTCTGAGTATATGTTCACTGACAGAACTAGTCTCCTCCATCTTGCAGCTGTAGAACTTATTGGAGACTTCATATCTCTCAATCTGATCATTTGCTTGAAATATTAACTTCAACTCATGGAACATCTCATATGCTCCATGACGTTCAAAACGTCGTTGAAGTCCCGGTTCTAAGCCGTAAAGCATGGCACACTGAACTATCGAGTAGTCATCAGCTTTGCTCTGCCAGGTGTTCATAACATCTGGCGTTGCTCCTGCAGCGGGTTTGTCACCGAGCGGTGCTTCCAGGACGTAATTCTTCTGTGCAGCAATGAGGATAATCCTCAAGTTACGGACCCAGTCCGTGTAGTTGCTACCATCATCTTTCAACTTAGCTTTCTCTAGGAACGCATTAAAATTCAACAGAACAACATCACGGGCCATCTATCTACAACAACATAGACATGCGAAATACTATTAGGTACTAAGTTCATGATAAATTAAAGTTCAATTAATCAAAATTACTTAAGAACTCCCACTTAGATAGACATCTCTCTAATCATCTAAGTGATCACGTGATCCATATCAACTAAACCATGTCCGATCATCACGTGATATGGAGTAGTTTTCAGTGGTGAACATCACTATGTTGATCATATCTACTATATGATTCACGCTCAACCTTTCGGTCTCCAGTGATTCGAGGCCATATCTGCATATGCTAGGCTCGTCAAGTTTAACCCGAGTATTCCGCATGTGCAAAACTGGCTTGCACCCATTGTATGTGAACGTAGAGCTTATCACACCCGATCATCACGTGGTGTCTCGGCATGACGAACTGTAGCAACGGTGCATACTCAGGGAGACCACTTATACCTTGAAATTTAGTGAGAGATCATCTTATAATGCTACTGTCAAACTAAACAAAATAAGATGCATAAAGGATAAACATCACATGCAATCAATATAAGTGATATGATATGGCCATCATCATCTTGTGCCTTTGATCTCCATCTCCAAAGTACCGTTATGATCACCATCGTCACCGGCTGGACACCTTGATCTCCATCGAAGCATCGTTGTCGTCTCGCCAACTATTGCTTCTACGACTATCGCTACCGCTTAGTGATAAAGTAAAGCAATTACATGGCGATTGCATTTCATACAATAAAGCGACAACCATATGGCTCTTGCAAGTTGCCGAGAACTATGTTACAAAACATAATCATCTCATACATTAAATTTAGCATCATGTCTTGACCATATCACATCACAACATGCCCTGCAAAAACAAGTTAGACGTCCTCTACTTTGTTGTTGCAAGTTTTACGTGGCTGCTATGGGCTGAGCAAGAACCGTTCTTACCTACGCATCAAAAACCACAACGCGGTATAGGATTGCTTTTTGATCTTCAGAAAGAACCCTGTTCATTGAATCTGATTCAACTAAAGCTGGAGAAACAGACACCCACAACTAGAACTATGGCTAGATGAACTAGAGGAGGCTCGAAAACTTGTGTATACAAAGGGCCAAAGTCCTCAAGTATGTAAGGTTGGAGGGAGGGGAGAGGGGGCACCACAAGGGGAGGAAAACCCCTGCCTTTGGCCAGCCTAGGAGGAGGAATGCCCCTCCAATTCGGCCTCCCCCTTCCTTCTACAAGGAGGAAGGGGCGCATCCACCTATTTGGGCCCAAGTGGCCTAAGTAGCTTAGCCTCCTCTTGGCCTTTTAAGATACGTTGATATTAAATTAAATATAAAAGCCTCCTAACTATTATTAGAGCCTTTTATTATTAATTTAACATCTCCAGAAACATTTTCCACCTATATATTATTTATGGGTAATACCTGTTATTGCCCGATAAGCTCTAAAACCCTTCCGGTGACCCTGAAACGCTTCTGGCTCCTCTCAGAACTATTCTAAATATTAATGAAACTATTTCAAAAATAAATCCACGATACTACCATCCAACTAACCCTCAGCAGATCTTGATTCCTTAAGCTTGTGACCCCGTAGGTTCGGTAAAACATAGACATGAACGAAACCCGTTCATTCAATGACCGATGACGAAACTGTGGACGTCCATATGGATCCCTATGATTACATGGATGATATTCAAGTGAACCTTTGGTTATCATGTGATGTTTCTTTCTCTTCGCAGTACTTTACAAAACCCAAGATGCGTCAGTATCCTCCCAAGTCATGCACATGCTCACTATACCGTTGATCCCGTTGTCGGTTTTCTTCTTCTTTCTCATTGAACTATTCTGGCATCCCCGTGACGTAGTCACCTATTGATACGTCCATTTTTTATAATGTTTTCCTACTGTTATTTATGATGTTTTTATGCATAATAATGCTTTTTGGAGTAATTCTAATGTCTTTTATCTCATAATTTGCAAGGTACACACAAAGAGGGAGAATTCCGGCAGCTGGAAATCTGGACCTAGAAAAGCTACGTCAGGCTACCTATTCTGCACAACTCCAAATAGGCTGAAACTTCACGGAGAATTGTTATGGAATATATGATGAATATTGGAGCAAATAAGTACCAGAGGAGGTCCACCAGGTGGGCACAACCCATCTGGGCATGTTAGGGAGCCCAGGCGCGCCCTGGTGGGTTGTGCTCACCCAGGCCCATCTCCGGTGCCCATCTTCTGGTATATGGGTCGTTTTGACCTAGAAAAAATAAGGAGAGGACTTTCTGGATGGAGCGCCGCCATCTCGAGGCGGAACTTGGGCAGAAGCACTTTTGCCCTCTGGCGGAGCGATTCCGCCGGGGGAACTTCCCTCCCGGAGGGGGAAATCATTGTCATCATCACCAACAACTCTCCCATCTGGGGGAGGGCAATCTCCATCAACATCTTCAACAAGACAATCTCATCTCAAACCCTAGTTCATCTCTTGTGTTCAATCTTGTTACCGGAATTATAGATTGGTGCTTCTGGGTGACTAGTAGTGTTGATTACATCTTGTAGTTGATTACTATATGGTTTATTTGGTGGAAGATTGTATGTTCAGATCCAATATGCTATTTAATACCCCTCTGATCTTGAGCATGGTTATCATTTGTGAGTAGTTACTTTTATTCTTGAGGTCATGGGAGAAATCATGTTGCAAGTAATCATGTGAACTTGATATGTGTTCGATATTTTGATAGTATGCATGTTGTGATTCCCTTAGTGGTGTCATGTGAACGTCGACTACATGACACTTCACCATATTTGGGCCCAAGGAAATGCATTGTGGAGTAGAAATTAGATGATGGGTTGCGAGAGTGACAAAAGCTTAAACCCTAGTTTATGCGCTATTCTGTAAGGGACCGATTGGATCCAAAAGTTTAATGCTATGGTTAGAATTTATTCTTAATACTTTTCTTGTAGTTGCGGATGCTTGCGGGAGGGTTAATCATAAGTAGCAAGTTTGTTCAAGTGAGAACAGCACCTAAGCACCGGTCCACCCACATATCAAATTATCAAAGTAGCGAACACAAATCGAACCAACATGGTGAAAGTGACTAGATGAAATTCCCGTGAGACCGTTTTGGCCTATCCTTTGCCTCAAAAGGATTGGGCTACCTTGTTCCACTTTTGCTACTATCATCGTTACTTGCTCGTTACAAATTATCTTGCTATCAAACTACTCTGTTACTTACAATTTCAGCACTTGCAGACATTACCTTGCTGAAAACCACTTGTCATGTCCTTTTGCTCCTTGTTGGGTTCAAACGCTCTTACTTATCAAAAAGAGCTACAATTGGTCCCATATACTTGTGGGTCATCACCTATGTCTAGCCAGACGATGATGGATGCCATCACACCAAGAGGGCCCTAAGAATATCTCTCCATCGTCCGAGGAGCAAATCCCACTCTCGAGCTATCTAGTCCCTTGTCAAACTTTCCGATGAACCTGTAAGTTGTCGTTATGATCACCTAGTTATAGATGACGTTTGAGCAACCCCAAAGTTCACCGTACGGTAGGAAGTGACTACTATACTCTCATGATCTGAGGAGCTAAAAACACATGTTAACACTCTGTGTTATGACAATTGATTTCAGACGATATTATCTGAAAGTATAACAAACAAGTTTGGGTCGATTCAATATGATCATTCTTCTAACATCATACTCCTAGTGTTGTTTTAGGACTATCGTTAAACTTAATGATATCCTAAGATCTGGAAAACATGATCACCAACAACACCTGAGCCAGTCTTAGAGGCAAGACTAGGAACCTATTCTTTACTGTTTATCATTCCACATGTGCATATGAGTTTTCCACTGAATCACACATTTCCAAGATCATAGCAGTTAAAGCATGAAATATAAACTGTTAAATATGAACATGGAAATATAATAATACAATATTATTGCCTCTAGGGCATATTTCCAACATCAAGAACATCAACACTTGGCAGGTCATGACACATGATTATGCCGGTGGCACTGCTCTGGGATGATCTTACGTCCTGGCGGAGCTCGGTCTTTGATCTTGGGGTCACATGTTGTTCCATTGGAGTTCCATTTGGATCCTAGAAGTTGAGGTGAACATGACTACAGCAAGAAGTTACAACCACAAACCATTTAAACAAACAAATTTTTAAAAGGTATATGTTGAGCCATTGGAGTTTCGATTGGATCCTGAAAATTTGAAGTTAGTTGACACATGACTAGAGAAAGAAGTTACAACAACAAACCAATTAAACAAACAAGTTTTGTATAGGTTAAAAACAAATGAACCTTGTTGCATCCTATAATTAGATATTGCCAGCTATTTATGATAGTTATGTAGCACTAGTTGGACAACATTTGAAATGATACATAAGTCAATAGTGTGTGGACATGATTAGGGCACATTGAAGTTAGAACAAAGAATTTCGGGTCATACAAGGTTGGATGTATCAAAAGGGATTTGAATAAACCTATTCACCACCAAGCCTCTCACGCTAAGATCAAGGGTGACTTTCTCCGGTTGGGTATAGTTCCAGATGAACTGAAGGACACCCTGATGAATGACTGTATTATTTTAGGTCCTGGAAATAAAAACAATATGAAACTGAAATGTCAACTTCTAAAACGGATTGTTTGAAATTGTGTAATAGTTTATTTCAAAATAGTGAACTATGTTATTTTAAAAATGTGGAATTGAAATATATGTAATTTTTGTGAAATATGTTTCATGGTTTTTTGAACCAATTTTAATGTATCCAAAACCGGTCTTGTTTTAAAGGTCTTTGCGACATGAGTTCAAATATAAAATGTTTTGAAATTGGAATATTGGTCCAAATGTTAGGGCATCTCCAACGGCAACCCCCAAATTCCTTCCTGCATCCGTCTGCAAACAGGGGGCAGTCTGCGGATACGGATGTGGGAGGCCGCCATCCAACCGTAATAGCATACATTTTGCCAACAGTTCAAACCAATCGTAGGAAATCCGTGCAAACCGCATGAATTTTGATATAAACACGGCGAGTTTCATTTGAAATAAGATAATTTGTACATAAAACTGGACGGTGTTTTGTTTGGTGAATTAGAAACATTAAATAAAACTCTAAACTACCATATACTTGACGGTGACCTTGTAGGCCATGTCGGACTGGCCAGCGGCTCCTCTTCCATCATCATCGCCCGATCCGGCATTGGAGTAGTCATAGTCAACCTTCGAGCGACGAAATGTGGCGGCATCGTGGTAGGGCTTCCCGGCAGCCGCCTAATGCTCATAGATGGTCGTGTCCGCTTCCTCCTGTGCCATGCGCAATGCAGCCATGGCCACCGATGACGTGGGTGGGGGAGTGGGCGGCGGGCCTTGGAGGAGGCAGCATTGGTGGCGACAATCTCACTGAGAGACCACTCCTCTATGTACTTGGCCATCTTCCCATCTAGGCAGTGGAGACGGCGCTTGCTCGTCTCTGCCGTCGTCACAGAGCGGTCCAGAGCCAAGGTGTATGCCAGCCCCGAGTCCGACTCGATGTGTGGATGCGGGATGTTGGAGTCAGCAAGCTCCGATCGGCACACTGTGGTGTGCCTGTCCCGCCGGTGCTGCTCCCTATTGGCGTACTCCTGCATCGTTAGGGCGCTCCGGGACGATGAAGATTTTCTGCCGCCGCCGCCGAGGAAGTAGCTAAGGCAACCGTTTGCTTTCGTGATCGCATTGGACACGGGCGGCGCTCCTCCTTGACATGTATTCACAATGGCAAGAGGCGCTCTTCCTTCATGTGGCATCCGATTTGGATGTCGCAGTTGCACGGCGGAGAGCGCGGAGGGCATGCCGGCTCCGACTTCACTGGGAGGGATGTCCCCGGTAGTGGAGCCGGGCCGTTAAGGTGGAGCATGGAGCAATGGAGCATCAAGTCCATCTGCTCCTCGTACTCCGCGTCAGTGGAGGCGTACACCTAGCCCGCCACCGCTGGCACAGACTGCTGCTGGTCCTCCTCGTCGTTGGAGGAGATGATGATCTCTGCCTTTCTTGAGAAGCACTCGCCGAGGAGTAAGACGACCCCAAAATTCGAGGGCGGCGTCACCATGATCCGTCGCCCGAGTCCGCTCCAGAACCGCCGCCTGCCGACGCCGATGCCCAGGACTTACGCATCGCCAGAGTTATTGAGGGAGATGGGAAGGGAGAGGGGAGCAGGAGAAGGAGGATAGCGGCGTCACCATGATCCGCCCCAGCCCGCCCCAGAACCACTGGTTGTCAGTGCCGACGCCCAGGACTTGACCATCGCCAGAGTTGTTGAGGGAGATGGGCGGGGAGAGGGGAGAAGGAGAAGGAGCATAGATGGCAATGTGGACGGCGCCGAAGCGCAGCTTATACAGCTGCAACCAGGGCATACGAAGGGCCGGTCATCCGCTTCAATGCGGCACAGTGCCCGGAGTTTGTTCCTCGGCAAGCTGCGTCCGCATTGAAGCGGTGGCTCCCGATAGGTCATGTAGATCAGCGTCGCCCTCTCTCCCTCTGGTCACATCGCAACATCAATGTCGGCCGTTGCGTGCTCTGGGCCGGCATGAATGCGGTGTAGTAAGCGGTGAGTGCATCGGAAGGAAAGCGCGGGATGGGCGGTGTGGGGGGTTTGGGTGGGTCATCAACGGTCCAGACTCCCGCAAAGCCCCCCCTCGGTCGTTTGTCCCCGATTTGCAGGAGAGAACACGTCTGGACCACTCTACGGACCAATACATGCCCCATTGGATAGCTTCCGTGATCCAGACAACACGGTCCGGACGTATGCAAGAAGTTTGCAGGTCAGCGTTGGAAATTCCCTTATGAGCCATTAAAAATGATATAAGAAAATTTAAACGCAAGTCTTTAGTTGTAGGCAATGTTCTATGCATGCAACGTCTCCCTCCTCTTTCACTCTTTTTTCGAGAGTACGCCAATGGCATACCTTATCTTTATAGAAGAAGAACAACAAGTTTACAAGAGAAGCCATGAGGAGGATGCGAACATCCCACCTCGGCCACACCCAATTACACCCCACGCCCTAACACAAGCCTACTCTCTCACAAAGCGTGACAACCCGCCTACACCAACACCCGCCGCTCTCCAATCTTGGATCTCCCACAGGATAGCCTCCACCACCTGGTGTGGTGATTTCTATTGAGCCGTTCTATTTTATACACGCGCATTGCGCTATTTCCACAACACCCAAGTCACCGCAATCACAGGAGTGTCGAACCCACATTTAAACTCTTTCCCGAAACCCCTCTTGGCCTCCAACCACCAATCCAACAAATTGTCCTCCGTCGTCGGCCTCACCATGTTCAAGTTGAGCTCTTGAAGACATTCATGCCAAACTTCCCTAGCGTACACGCATTGGACCAAGATGTGTTCTGCATTATCTTCCTCCTGCAAGCAAGTGAAACAGGTGGATGGACGCTCCTGCAGCCCATGCTTCGCTCTTCGATCCGAGGTCCAGATGTGGCGTTGTGTAGCCAGCCAGACAAATATTTTACACTTGAGAAGCGCCCAACTCTTCCAACTGCATGAGGCATACGCTACCTGCTGGATCCCCTGGCACAAGCGATATTATGTGGATCTTGTGGTGTACTTCCCGGACGGATCCGCCAGCCGGGAGAAACAATCAGCCCTGTTTGGGTCCCGAGGCACCGTACTGATAGCCAGGTTGAGATGCACGAGCTGCATGTGACCCACAAAGGTGAGGTCTCCATCCATATCCTACAACCATATGCCATTCTCCAATGCATCTCTCACCGTGTGCCGGTTCCTAGTACGATGTCCACCAATTTGTGTAACAAAGGTGCTATGTCCGCCACCGCAAATCCATGTATCCATCTGTCTCTCCAAAACAAAACCTTGTTGCAATCGCCCACCTCAATCTTGACAAGGCTATCAAAAACCTCTCTAGCATCTTTGTCCTCCATCATTACTAGCCCCTGCCATGGCCTCGTGGGATCCTTCCTCTTTAACCACTCCCATCTAACCCTAAGTGCGAATCCTTGGAGTTCCAGGTCCCTCACCCCCAAACCACCCAAGTAAGTGGGTCTGCAAATCATGCTCCAGGCCACCAGGCACTGCCCGCCATTCACTTTCTCTTTGCCTGCCCAAAAGAACGTGTGCATCCATTGATTGATCTCCTCCAACACCCACGTCGGGGCCTCCGCAATCATGAAGTGGTGAATGGGTTTGGCTGCGATCACAGACTTGGCTAGAACCAGCTAATGAGGACATAGACCAGGGATAGGGTAATAGACCTGACCTATACGTCCTATCCAAGGTCACTGTCTTAGAAGCAAAGAAGCTCAAGAGACAATAGGGAGGGCCCAACAAAGGTGTCGAGTGCAATCCACTCGACCGACCAGTCACTCAGAGACTGATAACCCACAAGTATAGGGGATCGCAACAGTTTTCGATAAGTAAGAGTGTCGAACCCAACGAGGAGCTAAAGGTAGAACAAATATTCCCTCAAGTTCTATCGACCACCGATACAACTCTACGCATGCTTGACGTTCGCTTTACCTAGAACAAGTATGAAACTAGAAGTACTTTGTATGTGTTGTTGGATAGGTTTGCAAGAAAGTAAAGAGCACGAAAATAGAACTAGGGGCTGTTCAGGTAAAGAAGCAACTAAAGTAAATATAGCGAGTGTGGAAAAGTGGTGGTAGGATTTGTGAAATTGCCCCTTAAGCAATTGACTACTTTACTAGACCGGTAGCAAGTATTATGTGGGAGAGGCCACTGCTAGCATGTCATCCCTTACTTGGAATTCTATGCACTTATGATTGGAACTATTAGGAAGCATCCGCAACTACTAATGTTCATTAAGGTAAAACCCAACCATAGCATTAAGATATATTGGTCCCCCTTCAATCCCGTATGCATCAATTTCTAAGTTAGGTTGAAGCTTCTGTCACTCTTGCCCTCCAATACATAGTCCTATCAACATACAACTAACCCTATGGTGTGATCCACGCGCGCAATCATATGATGGGCACCAAAGGACAGCAACATAACCACAAGCAAATTAAATCAATCATACCAATTCATCAACCACCGATAGGACAACGAAAATCTACTCAGACATCATAGGATGGCAACACATCATTACATAATAATATGAAGCGTAAAGCACCATGTTCAAGTAGAGGGTACAGCGGGTTGCGGGAGAGTGGACCGCTGTAGATAGAGGGGGGAAGGTGATGGAGATGTTGGTGAAGATGGCGGAGGTGTTGGTGTAGATCGCGGTGATGATGATGGCCCCCGGTGGCACTCCGGTGCCACCGGAAGTGAGGGGGGGACAGCCCCCATCCTTCTTCTTCTTCCTTGACCTCCTCCCTAGATGGGAGAAGGGTTTCCCCTCTGGTCCACGGCTTCCATGGAAAGGGAGGGGCGAGAGCCCCTCCGAGATTGGATCTGTCTCTCTGTCTCTCTCTGTTTCCGCGTTCTCAGACTCTTCCCTTTCACCGTTTCTTATATTCCCAGAGATCCGTAACTTCGATTGGGCTGAAATTTTGACACGATCTCTATCCGGAAATTATCTTTCTTGCGGCGAAAGAAGGGCACCAACCGCCTTCCGAGATGGCCACGAGGGTCAGGGGCACGCCTGACACCCTGGGGCGCGCCCCCCTACCTCGTGGGCCCCTCGAGCATCGTCTCGCGTGGATTCTTCTTCCCAAAAATCATATATATTCCAAAAAAATCTCCGTCAATTTTTATTCCGTTTGGACTCCGTTTGATATGGATATTCTGCAAAATAAAAAAACATGCAACAAAAAGGAACTAGCACTGGGCACTGGATCAATATGTTAGTCCCAAAAATAGTACAAAAAGTTGCCAAAAGTATATGAAAGTTGAATAATATTGGCATGGAACAATCAAAAATTATAGATACGACGGAGACGTATCAGCAGACCCCTTCTTCCTTAGTTCACTCAACCGCTCAATCACTCGACCATGCAAGAATCCATTCGACTTGTTTGAAGACCAGGAGTCATCCAGAACAGCAACAGGCAAGCGTACACTCTGTATTCTTTAAAGCCATTAAGGCATTTAAGACTGGCGTTACCAGTAACGTCACCTCTTTATGTACATTGAACTCTTTGTAACGGAGGATGGCTGGGGTCGTGGCGCACTATATATAAGCCACCCTCCTCCTCTGGCACAAGGGTTCGCACCCCCTGTAACACACACACACGCGTATAATCTACTCGACCACCTCCGGGCACCGAGACGTAGGGCTATTACTTCCACCGCGAAGGGCCTGAACTCGTAAAACTCGTGTGTACAACTTCGCCATAGCTAGGATCTTGCCTCCTCATACCTACCCCCCATTCTACTGTCAGTCTTAGATCCACGACAGTTGGCGCCCACCGTGGGGCAGGTGTCTTAGCGACTTTTTGGTGGAGTTGCGATTTTTTCCGATTCTCATCATCATGGTTTCCGCCGGCGGACTGGTTGAGGGTTGCGAGATCTGGCTCGGCGCGCTCGTGTTCATCACCGACGACTCCGCCTGGCTCCAGGAAGCTCCACTCGACGTCGATGCACTCCCCATTCGTGGGCTGACGCACTTTCGCGCGTGCGTCCGCGGCGTCCTTCTCCGGCAACCGTCGACCCAGTATCGGTCAGTTCCTATGGTGTCTTCGTCCCCCGCTATTCGTCGGCACAAGAGTTCCGATCGGTCGTGGCTCCAGCGATGGGTAAGACACACGGTGGCCCGCCAGTCGGCCACCTCGCAAGTTGCGGCAATCAAGCCCGAAGAAACTCTCTATGGCCTGTTCGACCCGTCGACTGGCTCCGTTGAGACCGCATCCGAGTGCGACAACAGCGATCCTGCGGTAGAAGTCTTGATGGTCAACGGACCACCCAGTCCTCCTGGCTTCCCCAACGATGAAGGTGGTGATGGCGGGGGCGATCCGTCACGTGTTCACGAAGAGTACTGCCCCGTGCCCCTTTCCTCGCAGCGTAGGGAAGAGCTTCGCCGCCGCAACATGGATGCACTTCACACTCCTATCGTTGTTGAAACCCCCGAGGCCCAGGCTAACCCGGGTCCCTGAAACTTTCAAGACATCGGGCAGGCTGCGCCCCTCAAGACCCCAGGACGAAGAACCACCTTCTGAGAAGTCGGCGGCAAGGCATCCGACTGCCCACTCTCGGCCCAGTCCCGGGGACGACTTCAAGATGAGCCGACTCCTGACTGACGACTTCCAGTGGAGCCGGCCTTGGGGAGTACCCCCCCCCGCGACTCCAACAAACCCCATGCCCTCATCAACAGGGACGGGACAGGGAGTGGCTACAGTAAAGCCCACTCCCACCCCTTTCCAGAGGTAGGCATGGCCACAGTACGTCGTACCCGCGGAGATCTCCGTCCGGCGCGGCACTATTGCCATGCCGGTGTCACAACCCTAGAATTTGCTTGTAGCTAATTACCTGAGTAAGCATCATACATCATGTCTAAATTCTGAAAGTTGAATTGAGGTTAGTTGAAACCCTCATAAATCACTTCAAAAATAATCAACATTAAAATATTTTCAAAGAAGTCCAAGAAAATGTTCCTCTTGGTCTTTGAAAATATTGGCAAGAGGTAAAACTTAAAACAATATTTTTGGAATCTCAGAGATATTTATTTTGGGCCTTTGAATTAAATCAATAACTATTTGCATTGGATATATATTTTTTAGTTAATTAATATATGTCCAATAATTCTAATCTTTGGTGAAGGGCTTTGGAATAATCCAACTAGTCCCTACAAGAATTATCAGAAGCAACAAAAATGATTTAGTGTCTAAAACTAAATCAAAACAAATTAACAGAAAATGCCAAACAGAAAGAATTAGAAAAGAGAGAGAGAGAGAGAAGAGCTCACCTGCGCTCACCTGACACAGCCCAGCACGGCCCAACCCACCAGAGCCAGGCGCCAGTCGGTCTCCTTTCCTCCAGAGGACGACGCGTGGCGCACGGCACAGGAGGCGAAGCCACCTCCTGCTTCCACCTCCTGCTTCCTCCCTACTCCGATCCGACGCGCTTGGAAACGCCCGAGCCCCCTGGTCCTTCCCCTCTCTCGCAGCTCACTCTCCCCTCCTCTCCCTCGCTCTCTCCGGCGACGGCCGACGCAGCCATGGAAGCGCCGCCATGAACCACCATGCTCCCCGACCCCCTCTCGCCTTCCTGTGTTGCGTGGAAGCTACGCCAATGTCGCCTACGCCTTCTGCACCAAGCCAAGCGAGCCGGGAAGCCCTGCTTCGTCCTCGGCGTCGTCTTCTTCAACCTCGGCCACCGGAGATCGCCACCATCATTCGCCACCGTCCACGCTTCCCCAAGGTCGCCGACCAGCTCTCTGGATCCGCCCTGAGCTCCTCTACTTAGCCCTCTACTTCCCATGCTCGATTACGCCACGTAGCCACCGCCCCCTTCGAGCCCGAGCGCTCCTCGCCGCCGGCCATGTCGCTGTCGTGGCTACGGGTGCAAGCATGCGTCCGAGCGCACCACCGCATTCAGTGCGTCCCCAGGAGCCTAACGCACGCACTCCCTCGCCCTGCCGCTGCACCGTAGCCCTCTTTCCCTCTCCGCGAACTCCGGCGCCGCCGCGAGCTCAGTTCTGGCGAGCTCCGCCACCTTGTGACCTGCTGCTGCCTCTACTCGATGCAGCCGAGCGAGGGCTCCCCTCTGGTGCCCTCAGCACACCCAGCCACCGCCCCTAGCGCCATTCCGGCGAACTTCCGCCGCGTCCTGGTCGCCGCCGACGTAACTCCGGTGAGCTGATGTGGCTTCATTAGTTTAGCGCTAACCCCTGCCAATTAGGCCTCAACAGACGCTGACAGTAGGCCCCACAGTGGGTCAAAGCCCAGTTAGCAGTTGCGGTTTGACCCGAGGTTGACCTCTGTTTGACCCTTGAGTCACTGACATGCGCGGCCTCGCCCGGCTAACCCAGTTAGTTAGAGCTAAACTTAATTAAGTTAGTTTAGTTAGTCACTGACAGTGGGCCCAGTGTTGTTTAGTTAGTCTAGTTAACCCAAATAGTTAACTGTGAGACTGACTAGTGGGGCCCAGCCGTCAGGTTTGACCTGGTCGACACCTTTGACCTGCTGACATCACCCTGACGTCATGCTGACGCAGTAATACATTTTCTGGATTTAGTTTAAATTATAATAATTCAGAAAATTCCAGAAAATGCGCAAAACTTCTAAAAATCATAGAAAATCAACCGTAACTCCAAATGAAATAAATTATATATGAAAAATTATCAGAAAAATTCAAGGAATCTGTTTATGGCATTTTCATGCATGTTTGAAAAATGTTTGTCCTCTGTTTTGGACAAAACAAATAAATGGCATTTAACTAATCATATATGGAGTTTGAATTTGAATCTTGTATTCAAACCAACTTCATTTAATTGTGTTGCTAGTTGCATTAGCTCAATCAAAAACATATTGCCATGTCATTATCATGCATCATGTTGTGCATTGCATTGATTGTGTTCCTTCTCTATTGCCGGTGATTGTCCCTCTCGGTAGACGCTGCTCCGACGCTGTGATCGTTGACACTGATGAAGACTCAATGTTATCTTCAGAAGTGCCAGGCAAGCACAACCCCCTTGTTCATTCCGATACAAGCCCACTCTCTCGCTCCTGCTCTTTTTTACTGCTTTAGGACAACAACGATTGATCTGTTACTTGTTGCGGTAGTTGAACCCCTTTATCCTCTGCATGGCCTGTCATTGCCACAGTAAAAAGATGAAACCCACTAGCATGAGTAGGAGTTGTTTGAGCCCTGATGTGCCTACTCATTCATGCTTGTTTGTCATGCCTGCTACTGCTTAGAGTTGAGTCAGGTCTGATTCATCGGGGATGAATCGGAGGTGTGTAAACATGTCCTACTGTTGAGAGCTAAGTGTGTGAACACGATTTGGTAAAGGTAGCGGTGAGAGGCCATGTAGGAGTACATGGTGGGTTGTCTCATTGAAGCCGTCCTCAGGAACTGAGTTCTGTGTTTGTGATCCATGAAACAGTTACTACCACGCATTGGGCCCGAAACCAATGGACCCTCTCGGCTTCTTGATCACCCTTGTCCTCTGTCCAGGAGTTGCAACTAGTTTCTGGTGTTTATAGGATATGTGTTGGCGGCCGTGCGTAGCGCTGACCCTAGGGGTGGGCTATGATGCGGTAGATACACCGTGGCACGGTGTACCGGGCGCCCGTTTGGTGTCTCGGGAACCCTGTTCACATCGTTCGGGGCCGTATGTGGAAACCTCGGCCGGACTCCCTGCGGATGGAACCTGGATAGGCGATAAACCTGGACTAGAGACTTGAGTGTTTAGGTAGGCCGTGGCCGACACCCTCGTTGGGCTTCCGCTTGAAGGTTGCCGAGTACATGTCGTGTAAACGGCGGTAAGTGGTGAGAGCGTGTGTGAAGAAGTACACCCCTGCAGGGTTAACATCATCTATTCGAATAGCCGTGTCCGCGGTAATGGACTCTGGGTTGCCTATAATAGTTCATAGACAAGTGAAAGTGGATACTCTAAAACTCGCAAGATAAGTGTGAGTGCGATGGATGGCCTTCTCGTAGGGAGACGGGAGCGGATCCATAGTGGTTATTGAATGGTGAATATGTGGACTCGTGCTGCCCCTCAAAAGATGCTTGCAATCGTATCAGGTTAGCCACTGAGTCAAAGCTGGCTTGCTGCAGTCAAAAACTCCACCACCCCCCTTGTTGATACCGATGCATATGTAGCTAGTTCTGATGTAAGTCTTGCTGAGTACCTTTGTACTCACGTTTGCTTAATTTATGTTTTTGCCAGAGAGAGAGACTTCTGTCGCTAGTAGTTCCGCGTGGACTTCGACGATAGCTTGATACCTCAGCTACGATCTTGTGCCCTCGGGCAGGATCTGGTAGATAGTCAGGCTTCTTAGCCTCTTTCATTTGTAGATGTCTGTACTCAGACATGTTAAGCTTCCGCATGTGCTTTGATTTGTATGCTATGATTGTTGGTTCATGAGACCCATGTTTGTAATATCTCGCTCCTCGGAGCCTAATGAATAAATACTTGAGTTGTAGAGTTATGTTGGTTGATCCATGTTGTATTTACACATATCGAGCATATTGTGTGTATGATTGAAATGCTTGGTATGTGTGGGATCCGACAATCTAGTTGTTTATCTCTGGTAGCCTCTCTTATGGGGAAATGTAGTCTTGTACTTCCATGAGCCATAGTAGTCCGCTACAGCCCGGTTCACCGGAGTCCTGCTAGCCCAGCACTACTGCTCATGACACTTGACTGGCCGGCATGTGTTTCACTTCGTTCCTGTGTCTGTCCCTTCGGGGAAATGTCACGCGGGTGACATCCGGAGTCCTGCCTAGCCTGCTACAGCCCGGGTTCCCGGAGTCCTGTTAGCCCAGTGCTACAGCCCGGATTCACACGCTGCTGACCGACATGCTCGATGTGATTCATGTATGCCTGTCCCCATAGGTTAGTGCCGCTTTGGGTTCACGACTAGCCATGTCGGCCCGGGTTCTCTGTCATATGGATGCTAGTGACACTATCATACACGTGAGCTAAAAGGCGCAAACGGTCCCGGGCCATGGTGAGGCGACAGCCGTGGGAATACCGTGCGTGAGGCTGCAAAGTGATATGTGGTGTTACCGGCTAGATCGATGTGACTTGGAATTGGGGTCCTGATAGCGTTGGTATCAGAGCCTGACTGCCTGTAGGTTTACCAAGCCAACTGGTCGAAGTTGATTCTAGAAATGCTTTAGTTATATGTAGGGGAATTGATTGTGGGAGGGAATGTAAGGCTCTTTTTACTCCTTTACCCTATGCCCTTCTGATCTGAGTCAACCTCTTTTTTTCTATGGGGTTAAGAAACTAGGCCTTCTCATCTATCTATCAGGATGAAGTGTTACTAACTCGTTGACTTATAGGATTGATGGATTCATGCCGCAGTTCAGTTTCCAGTACTTCTGTGTGTTCATAATTGGTCTCGGAACCTTGATATTGTGATGTTGAGTGGTTATGCCACCATTTTGTAGGATGTCTCAAATCTTTTTGAGCATTTACAGCCGTTATGCTGTCCGAGTCATCCCAGGTTTCTAAGTAGTCTGATGCATTTGCAAACTCCTTCCTCCTGTTCCTGATGTCCAATTGGGCCAGATTAATCACACTAATCGGTGAGTTGAGGTACTCTGTTGCCTCGACATATATGTTGGAGCTATTACTATGACCCTAGGTGTTTTAGGGAGTCACCTAGTAATCTAGCCATGTTTTGTGTTCCGGTGTGATGATTCTGGCCACCATTCTCGAAAGCATTCCGTGATGCCATGTAGTGGTAGGTATTCTATTCATGGGTTCTTAAACCCGAGATTCACCCTACTTATCTCATGTTGATAGTGTTGCTAGTTCCTTTAGGATATTAGTAACCTTTGCGATAGTCCTCGAGGTTCGTGGTACATCCTTCTTCCAATTATCATGAGCCATTCTTGGCAGGAGTTCTTTTGAACCAAAAGGTCACGACAGAGTGATCCTGATGAGTTCTCCATTCTATCTTGTGACTCTGCCAACCCTACCTTTCTGCATGGGTTATCCGGAAGAAATATGTTGAACTCGTTCGACATACTAATCCATGCATCCACAACTCAGAAAATTATATGTTCCTTTGAGTTGTCCCTCTTTAGTTGTATTCTGAACCTCGTCCATCAATTGTTGGTCAAGAGTAGTTGTGCATTGGTGTTATCGATGCCTATTATTCATGTGATCCGTCAAGCCATTCCATTCCGGAATGACTAGGAGAAACAAACTCCAGTACCTCATCCATATCTAGGATTGGGTCAAAGCAGTTGTATTCCGCAGATCAAAGTGCTAATCCAGCTTTTGATTCTGTTCTACCCTGAAGTATTACCCACTTTTATGTCAGGAACGTCATGAGAATTGCACCTTATCTTATGAATTCTTGATGCAGTGATACTCTCGCCATCATCGTTCATTCCTCGGTCCCGTGTTGCCATAACCGGAATGCCGACAAGTGAATTGTGATGTGTGAAATCAATACTCCTAGCAACCTCGATGCTTGGTAGTTAATGGACAATATTCTCATTCTTAGCGTGTTGGTTATTGAATCATCATTCTAAGATTGATCATGCTACCTGATCCTTTTCCCTAGTGCACTCTTCGATCAAGAGTTGGGACTGTGTCTATCCTTGCTTATTTGATCATATCGTCTTGCCCTGAAAAGCAAGATTGTCTCGAGCTTAGTAATATATCGATGGTTCGTTATTTCCGAAGATCTTCTCGGAAGTATTACCTGGCTGTCACCTGAGCGGTATGTTGAGTTCGTGATTAAATGGGTTTTCTTATAAATCACCTCTTCTCCAAGAATCTGTGTTGGATATCCCTGAGCTAGTTGGTTAAGCTGAACAACAACTTGGAGAGTTGGAAGATAAAAGTCTTTGCCGAATTTGGTTCTTCCTGAAGGGATATTTTTGTGTTGTGTGTGTGTTGAAGAAATATGTTATCTTCACCAATTGGTCCTCGTGATCAGTTGTTGGATCTATTGTCTTGTCAAAACTTTGACTTGAGTATGGGTTATCGTCAAGTCAAATCAGAACCAACGATGTTCGTAGTGTTGTCTTACTCGTGGTTGATCCCTCGAGAATACACCATTACATCTTTTGGTCTGACCAATGCTATCACCGTGTTCACATGATGGTGGAAGTCCAGTGATATGGAAATTCCGATGAGTTGTTGTTGAGCCCATCAGCAGCATCTTATTTTCTCCATGGCTCATGTCGAACATCAAGCTAGTGTTGGAAACTTGTGCAAGCATATCTTCATGCTCTGTTCATGAAGTATCTGTCTGGATGAAAGAAGTGACTTCCTCTGGTTCACGTGCAATCGATGCAAGTTGCCGCCGTGAATTCGAGAAAGATTGTTTTTGTTTCCTCTGGAATCTTCCCAAGTTAGTCACGCATAGGTGCGAAGTACTCTATGGTTTGATAGGTTGGCCGCCTCCATTATATATGTGTTTCCTAGCACACCAAGCCACTGACTGATTTGTTCAAGGAGAAGAAGTTCCTTCTTAAGAATCATGACTTATGTCAGGACTTCATTATCCTCGATGACGGTTCCCCAACCTGAACTTGGTAGTATTTTATTATGAGACTACCACGTGGTCATGCTTGTCTCGGATAGCGTGTTCACAGGTTTGTAGTAGAACCAGCTCATGTTTTGGAGCCTGCTATCGCAGTTCATTCCCCGAGAATCTCGCAACGTCATCTCGTCAAATTGTGTTGCAAACCTTCATTTTCCTTTCTAGACTCGATGAGTCTGGAATATCCTGACACCAACCAGATCTGAATCTCAGGCAGATATGATGGTTGGAGCATTTTCCAAGAACTATAATATCGGTCTCTCGATAACCGGTAAAGTGGATGTCGTGGCCAACACACCCAGTCGGAAGATCTATTATTGTAGTATCTTGATTGAAGAAGTTGGCCACCTCTCTATAAGGATTTTGTAGGATTTTCTCCAGAAGTTGTTCCTTATGGATCCTTTGTATTCCGAAGTCCGACCACTACTTGATGGCTATGTTGATGACTTAAGCATGACCATGGTAACCAGTACATCAAGGGGAACATTAGAAGCGGAGTGCTAAATGTCTCTCGGTCGATCATCCAGATTTTGATTCCTTGGCCTCGCTAAGGTGAAATCTGAGAACGTGTTATCTTTCTTTGCATCTGCATCTTCCACCATTATTCATCATGGTAGCATGTTCTATTGCCAGGATCCTTGACACGGATATTGGTAAAACCTTGATTGATACGGAAATGCTCAAATTCTTGAGAGCACGCTTAAGCACTAGGATTTATCGTTGGCATTAACTGGGATCCGTTCTCAGTTTCTTCGATTATGCCATAACCTTTCAAACAGTGGAATATCTCTCTACTATTGGGTTCCTCCCCAGTTACTAGAATCATTCCCAGCATTTGCATTTTGTTCCCAGCTTGCACCTCCATTGTGTCCTCCTACTACGGACTACCCTTCTCAGCAGTTGCTGTCCAGGATCATCTTCAACAGTGGTCCTGTCATGGGTCCCATCCATTTCCGGTGATAAGAAAAAGTCATCCATTGCGTTGTCTTCAACAAGGTAGTCCACATCATCCATTCTGGCATGGGTATGCCATTCATTCGAATTCGTTCACACGATCATTTGTGATTGCCTTAGGCTGGTATAAAGAATTTCAATGATCTTTGTATCAAAAGTAATTCTTTTTGCCACTTAAGGGAATACTTCTGCGAGTCACCTTCCTTAAGATGTCTCGTTATGGTATCATGGCAACTCAACTCCTCGCTACATTGACAACCATTCACCACCTTCTTAGGTGTGGAATTGTTGCCTATCTAGTGAACCTTTGTCATGTGTTTCACTCCATCCCTCTCGATGTGTTTTGTGTCTCAACTCGAGATGTTTCAACATCTCATTCCGCGAGTTGATATTGTTTAGCTCGATCTTAGAGAAGATCAATCCTAGTTGAGTTTCTTTCCGTCGTCATCGCGTGGATGAAGATCTCAAAAGCGAGGATGTCAAGATCGACATGATGCAATGAATCAACATCTTCGAGAAGGGCAATCGGATCGTGAAGATTCTTTATTGGTGTTCCCTCTGTCTTCTTACCTCACGTCTTGAATCTCGGGACGAGATTCTTGTTTAGTGGGGGTGAGTTGTCACACCCTAGAATTTGCTTGTAGCTAATTACCTGAGTGAGCATCATGAATCATGTCTAAATTCTGAAAGTTGAATTGAGGTTAGTTGAAACCCTCATAAATCACTTCAAAAATAATCAACATTAAATCTTTTCAAAGAAGTCCAAGAAAATGTTCCTCTTAGTCTCTGAAAATATTGGCAAGAGGTAAAACTTAAAACAATATTTTTGGAATCTCAGAGATATTTATTTTGGGCCTTTGAATTAAATCAATAACTATTTGCATTGGATATATATATATTTATTAATTAATTAATATATGTCCAATAATTCTGATCTTTGGTGAAGGGCTTTGGAATAATCCAACTAGTCCCTACAAGAATTATCAGAAGCAACAAAAATGATTTAGTGTCTAAAACTAAATCAAAACAAATAACAGAAAATGCCAAACAGAAAGAATTAGAAAAGAGAGAGAGAGAGAGAGAGAGAGAAGAGCTCACCTGGCGCTCACCTGACATGGCCCAGCACGGCCCAGCCCACCAGAGCCAGGTGCCAGTCGTCTTCTTCCTTTGCCAGGAGGACGACGGCGTGGCGCACGCACAAGAGGCGAAGCCACCTCCTGCTTCCACCTCCTACTTCCTCCCCACTCCGATCCATCGCGCTTGGAAACGCCCGAGCCCGCTGGTCCTTCCCCTCTCTCGCAGCTCACTCACCCCTCCTCTCCCTCACTCTCTCCCACGACGGCCGGCGCGGCCATGGAAGCGCCGCCGTGAACCACCGTGCTCCCTGACCCCCTCTCGCCTTCCCGTGTTGCGTGGAAGCTCCGCCACTGTCGCCTACGCCTTCTGCACCGAGCCAAGCGAGCCGGGAAGCCCTGCTTCGTCCTCGGCGTCGTCTTCTTGAACCTCGGCCACCGGAGATCGCCACCGTCGTTCGCCACCGTCCGCGCTTCCCCAAGGCCGCCGACCAGCTCTCTGGATCCGCCGTGATAGCCCCCTACTTCCCGTGCTCGATTACGCCTCGTAGCCACCGCCCCCTTCGAGCCCGAGCGCTCCTCGCCGCCGGCCATGTCGCCGTCGTGGCTACGGAGGTGCAAGCACGCGTCCGAGTGCACCACCGCATTCAGTGCGTCCCCAGGAGCCTAACGCACGCACTTCCTCGCCCTGCCGTGCACCGTAGCCCTCTTTCCCTCTCCGCGCGAACTCCGGCGCCGCCGCGAGCTCAGTTCTGGCGAGCTCCGGCCACCCTGTGACCTGCTGTTGCCTCTGCTCGATGCAGCCGAGCGAGGGCTCCCCTCTGGTGCCCTCAGCACACCCAGCCACTGCCCCTAGCGCCATTCCGGCGAACTTCCGCCGCGTCCCTGGTCGTCGCCGACGTAACTCCGGTGAGCTGATGTGGCTTCATTAGTTTAGCGCTAACCCCTGCCAATTAGGCCTCAACAGACGCTGACAGTAGGCCCCATAGTGGGTCAAAGCCCAGTTAGCGTCGGGTTTGGCCCGAGGTTGACCTCTGTTTGACCCTTGAGTCACTGACATGCGGGCCTCGCCCGGCTAATCCAGTTAGTTAGAGCTAAACTTAATTAAGTTAGTTTAGTTAGTCACTGGCCAGTGGGCCCAGTGCTGTTTAGTTAGTCTAGTTAACCCAAATAGTTAACTGTGAGACTGACTAGTGGGGCCCAGCCGTCAGGTTTGACCTGGTCGACGCCTTTGACCTGCTGACATCACCCTGACGTCATGCTGACGCAGTAATACATTTTCTGGATTTAGTTTAAATTATAATAATTCAGAAAATTCCAGAAAATGCCCAAAACTTCTAAAAATCATAGAAAATCAACCGTAACTCCAAATGAAATAAATTATATATGAAAAATTATCAGAAAAATTCAAGGAATCTGTTTATGGAATTTTCATGCATGTTTGAACAAAGTTTGTCCTCTGTTTTGGACAAAACAAATAAATGGCATTTAACTAATCATATATGGAGTTTGAATTTGAATCTTGTATTCAAACCAACTTCATTTAATTGTGTTGCTAGTTGCATTAGCTCAATCAACAACATATTGCCATGTCATTATCATGCATCATGTTGTGCATTGCATTGATTGTGTTCCTTCTCTATTGCCGGTGATTGTCCCCTCTCGGTAGACGCTGCTCCGACGCTGTGATCGTTGACACTGATGAAGACTCAATGTTATCTTCAGAAGTGCCAGGCAAGCACAACCCCCTTCTTCATTCCGATACAAGCCCACTCTCTCGCTCCTGCTCTTTTTTACTGCATTAGGACAACAACGATTCATCTGTTACTTGTTGCGGTAGTTGAACCCCTTTATCCTCTGCATGACCTGTCATTGCCACAGTAAATAGATGAAACCCACTAGAATGAGTAGGAGTTGTTTGAGCCCTGATGTGCCTACTCATTCATGCTTGTTTTTCATGCCTTTTACTGCTTAGAGTTGAGTCAGGTCTGATTCATCGGGGATGAATCGGAGGTGTGTAAACATGTCCTACTGTTGAGAGCTAAGTGTGTGAATATGATTTGGTAAAGGTAGCGGTGAGAGGCCATGTAGGAGTACATGGTGGGTTGCCTCATTGAAGCCGTCCTCAGGAACTGAGTTCTGTATTTGTGATCCATGAAACAGTTACTACCACGCATTGGGCCCGAAACCAATGGACCCTCTCGGCTTCTTGATCACCCTTGTCCTCTGTCCAGGAGTTGCAACTAGTTTCTGGTGTTTATAGGATATGTGTTGGCGGCCGTGCGTAGCGCTGACCCTAGGGGTGGGCTATGATGCGGTAGATACACCGTGGCACGGTGTATCGGGCGCCCGTTTGGTGTCTCGGGAACCCTGTTCACATCGTTCGGGGCCGTATGTGGAAACCTCGGCCGGACTCCCTACGGATGGAACCTGGATAGGCGATAAACCTGGACTAGAGACTTGAGTGTTTAGGTAGGCCGTGGCCGACACCCTCGTTGGGCTTCCGCTTGAAGGTTGCCGAGTACATGTCGTGTAAACGGCGGTAAGTGGTGAGAGCGTGTGTGAAGAAGTACACCCCTGCAGGGTTAACATCATCTATTCGAATAGCCGTGTCCGCGGTAATGGACTTCTGGGTTGCCTATAATAGTTCATAGACAAGTGAAAGTGGATACTCTAAAACTCGCAAGATAAGTGTGAGTGCTATGGATGGCCTTCTCGTAGGGAGACGGGAGCAGATCCATAGTGGTGTATTGAATGGTGAATATGTGGACTCGTGTGTGCCCCCTCAAAAGAGTTGCTTGCAATCGTAGTTCAGGTTAGCCACTGAGTCAAAGCTGGCTTGCTGCAGTCAAACTCCACCACCCCCCCTTGTTGATACCGATGCATATGTAGCTAGTTCTGATGTAAGTCTTGCTGAGTACCTTTGTACTCACGTTTGCTTAATTTATGTTTTGCAGAGAGAGAGAGACTTCTGTCTCGCTAGTAGTTCCGCGTGGACTTCGACGATAGCTTGATACCTCAGCTACGATCTTGTGCCCTCGGCAGGATCTGGTAGATAGTCAGGCTTCTTAGCCTCTTTCATTTGTAGATGTCTGTACTCAGACATGTTAAGCTTCCGCATGTGCTTTGATTTGTATGCTATGATTGTTGGGTCATGAGACCCATGTTTGTAATATCTCGCTCCTCGGAGCCTAATGAATAAATACTTGAGTTGTAGAGTTATGTTGTGATGCCATGTTGTATTTACACATATCGAGCATATTGTGTGTATGATTAAAATGCTTGGTATGTGTGGGATCCGACAATCTAGTTGTTTATCTCTGGTAGCCTCTCTTATGGGGAAATGTAGTCTTGTACTTCCATGAGCCATAGTAGTCCGCTACAGCCCGGTTCACCAGAGTCCTGCTAGCCCAGCACTACTGCTCATGACACTTGACTGGTCGGCATGTGTTTCACTTCGTTCCTGTGTCTGTCCCTTCGGGGAAATGTCACGCGGTGACATCCGGAGTCCTGCCTAGCCTGCTACAGCCCGGGTTCCCGGAGTCCTGTTAGCCCAGTGCTACAGCCCGGATTCACACGCTGCTGACCGACATGCTCGATGTGATTCATGTATGCCTGTCCCCATAGGTTAGTGCCGCTTTGGGTTCACGACTAGCCATGTCGGCCCGGGTTCTCTGTCATATGGATGCTAGCGACACTATCATATACGTGAGCTAAAAGGCGCAAACGGTCCCGGGCCATGGTGAGGCGACACCCGTGGGAATACCGTGCGTGAGGCTGCAAAGTGATATGAGGTGTTACCGGCTAGATCGATGTGACTTGGAACTGGGGTCCTGACAGCCGGCTTGACATCAGCATCAGTGGACAGAATCCTGCACCCACGACGGCTTGTCCCACCATTCAGCGGGAGCCCAGAAGACGGCGAGAGTGTCACCAGTCAGACCCGTTGGGAGTCGTCCCCCGAGAGTCGGCCAGCCCCTCCCCCCGGGCCCATGCGCCATTAACCAGGCATGACGGGGCGTGGCAATAGTGATCGCCCGCCAGGCGGCGGGGCTGTTGCCACGACCCCATGACCAAACCCGCGTCATTAGAAGCACGGCTACAGTAATCAGCAGCCGGCAAGACCCGCTAGCGGCGGACACGGCCTGTCGGCGCCGTACCGGACCAGTTGGCGGGCCCCAGCAGTCGTTAGAGAAGACGGAGGCCGGAGACACTAACAGCTGGGCCCGTGCCCAGTTGGATTACCATTGTACCCCTAGGGGGTAGGCCTATATAAACCCCCTAGGGCACCCATGCAAAGGGTTCGAATCCATTAGCACTAGACCAGATCATATAGGAAGGAGAGAGCTAGCCCAGCCTTCTCCTCCCTCCAGGAAACAGCTCAAGGAGCAACCGTGTACACACTTTACCATAGTGACCATGCCGAGACCCCGCAGAGCAGCAGTAGGGGTATTATCTCCCCGGAGAGCCCCGAAGCTGGGTAAGATTCGCCGGCGTGCATGCCTTCGCCTTATCCTGTTTCCGAGCACCGGCGATGTTCTACTCGCCCCCACCATGATAAGCCATCCCTTGGCATATGTCGCACCCAACCCCCGACATTTGGCGCCCACCGTGGGGCATGGTGCACCGTCGTCCGGAGACCTGTTCTAGACGGGAACCCTTTTCCTCCCTGGCAAGCGCAGCCAGCCCGGCACGCCAGACGGATTTTGCGCCAACGCGCTGCACGGCGCTGAGATCGCCTGCGCGGCCAGCTGCCTCGCCGATCTTGTCAACGAGGTTCACCTCTCCGACGAGCCTGCATCCGACGCAGGCACGGGCGGCCCCGAGAGCCTCCTCATGGGCCTCCTTGACCAACTCCACGTCACCGGCGAGCCTACCGTGGACTTGGAGTCTGTAGGCTCCACCGACCCGATGCTGGTCGATTCCGACACCGCGTCGCTCGACGCGTTCCCCACCAACGTGGTGGTCTACGATGAGCCGCTCCCTTGCGTGGAGAGCAACGGAAGCACTGTCACAGAGGTGCTCATCATTAGTCATGACGAGCATCCCGGTGGAGGGGCGCATGACCCACTTGGCGCGGCATTGCAAGACCTGACTGCGCCCATTTCGGAAGACACTGACACGGAGACGTTGGAGGCGCGCCGCCTTCAGCTCGTCGAAGGCGCGAAGAAGCTGGCTAGCATGAGACGCTTGTCAGAAGCCTACCAGCGTGAGATGGATCGCGCTGTGGGTGGCTCGCCAGCCCCAGTTGGGCCCAGCCGCCTAGGTGCAGTCCAGCAGCGCGGCGTGGCCATCGCCAACCTGTTCGGGGCAAATCGCCCTGTGTACGCCACGCCTGCGGAGAATATTCGAGCCGCCCAGGTGGCGGCGAACGAGCTGGACAACTTCGAGGCTGAAGAGCGCCGCCTAATGACGGAGCGAGTCCAGCGGCTCCTCGACGTGGCTGCCGCCCAGAATGAGGTCGGCTGCCGCACAGAGGCGCCGCAGCGACAAAACGACGACCCGCCTCCATGCCAAGATCAAGGCGCGACTTCTCGGATGCCGACTGGCGGCGCCCGAGGAAGGAAGGACAAGGAGCCGGCTGTCAGCCACAGTCAGACTCGCATTACCATAGAGCGCGACCAAGACGGCCGCCCGAGAGCAGTGGAACGACGGGGCGACTGTCCGCCTCCTCCTCCTCGCAAGGAAAGGCGAGTCTCCCTGCCGCCTGTTGACCATCCGACTCTCGGCGACCGCCTTGGCCGTCGAGAGGGAGTCGGAGAAAACGACGCCCGTCACCGGATCGACCGACTTCACCGATCCCTGGCGCTGGAAGAAGAGGATGAGTTGGGTCCGCCTTGTTTTGGGCCCCGCATTCGAGACGAGCCCTTTCCCAAAGGGTTCACGCTTCCGAGAGACACGTCCAAGTATACCGGCTCCGTGAAGCCGGAGGACTGGTTGGTTGACTACTCCACGGCCGTCAGCATAGCGAACGGCAACAAGCGTGTTGCTGTAAAATACGTTCCGCTCATGCTCCAGGGCACGGCCCGGACATGGCTAAACAGCCTAAAGCCTCGCAGCATCAACAGCTGGGTCGACTTCACCGATGCGTTCGTCCGCAACTTCACAAGCACGTACAAGCGTCCTCCCAAGCCTCGTCAGCTTTCCTTGTGCGTGCAAGGCCCCAACGAGTCGACTCGCGACTACCTCACGCGTTGGGCTGAGCTCCGGAACTCTTGTGAGGGCGTGCACGAGGTGCAGGCTATCGAGTACTTCACCGCCGGGTGCAGAGAAGGCACCCTCCTCAAGCACAAGCTCCTCTGCGACGAGCCAGAGACCCTCGATGAGCTGCTGATCATAGCAGACAAGTATGCCACGGCCGACTCCTCCATGAAGGCAGAGATTCAAGTTAGTGTGACTGGCAAAGTGGCCCCTCAGGCTCCTAGAACTCCGGCTGGAGACACCAGTCGGCGACAACAGCAGAACGACCACAAGCGCAAGGCCCCACAGCCGGCTTCCAGCAGTCGGCAGGTGGCGACAGTCGAGGACCAGCATCCGGATGGGCAGCCTCCACCCAAGCGACAGAAAGGCGGCAAGCCCAACTGGTTGCCGGCTTTCTCATATGAGCAGACTCTGGATGGTCCTTGCAAGTTCCACAGCGGCGCGAAGCCGTCAAATCACACCACCCGGAAGTGCCACTGGCTCACCAGGATCGCCAAAGGAGACGGCCTCCTGCCTCCCCCGCCTGCTAGGCAGCAGCATCCGCCTCCGCCCCAGCAGCCGGCTGTCAGGCCAGTCGGTGCAGTACAAGATGAGTACCCCAAAGAGCATGGAGCCTACGTAATATTTACCAGCATGGCTGATGATCGACGCAGCAGGCGGCAGCAGCAGCAAGAGGTGAATGCAGTAGCATCAGAGACACCAGAATTCATGCACTGGTCCGAGAAGCCTGTCAGCTGGAGCAGGGCTGATCACCTAGAGGTGATGCCGAGTCTAGGCTCTTATGCCTTGGTCTTGGATGCCACCTTTGCCACGGATATGTGAGCTGCTTGTTTCTCGCGAGTTCTGATAGACGGAGGCAGCAGCATCAACATCCTGTACAAGGACACCATGGAGACGTTAGGAATCAAGCAAAGACAGCTTCAGAATAGCCGGACTGTGTTCCACGGCATTGTCCCTGGCCTTTCCTGCTCACCAATCGGCAAGATCCTGATGGACGTCCTCTTTGGAGACAAAGATCACTTCCGCCAAGAATCGGTTTGGTTTGAGGTGGTGGATCTCGAGAGCCCATACCATGCACTACTTGGCCGACCCGCCTTGGCCAAGTTCATGGTGGTCCCCCACTACGCCTACCTCAAGATGAAGATGCCTAGTTCCAAGGGGATTCTGACCGTAGCCGGCGACTACCGGAAGTCGTCGGCCTGTGCGGCTGAGAGTAGTCGGTTGGCCGAATCCCTGGTGATCGCGGCCGAGAAGCGGCTCCTTGACCGGGTTGTGGCGATGGCCGGCAAGCAGCTAGAGGTGTCTCCCAACCCCAAGGTGTCGGAGGCTGAGGGTTCGTTCAAGCTGGCCAAAGAGACACAAAGAAGATACCCTTGGATCCGGAGCACCCAGAGAGGTACGCTGTCGTAGGCGCAAACCTCGACAGCAAATAGGAAGGCGAGCTCGTCGATTTCCTCCGTGAGAATCAGGACATCTTCGCATGGTCCCCCAAAGACAAGCCAGGTGTACCGACGGAATTCGCCGAGCACAAGTTACATGTCCGATCTGATGCAAAGCCAGTCAGGCAGCCCTTGCGCCGCTTATCAGAAGAAAAGAGAAGAGTTGTCAGAGAAGAGATAGCCCGACTCCTGGCAGCCGGCTTCATTATGGAGGTGTTCTTTCCAGAGTGGCTAGCCAACCCGGTCCTGGTACTGAAGAAGAACAAGCAGTGGAGAATGTGTATTGACTACACAAGCCTCAACAAGGCTTGCCCCAAGGACCCATTTGCTTTCCCAAGAATCGATCAGGTGATAGACTCCACAGCCGGATGCGAGCTGCTGAGCTTCTTGGATGCATATTCAGGATAAAACCAGATCAAGCTAAACCCGGCTGACAGACTAAAGACCGCCTTCATCACACCATTTGGAGCCTTCTGCTATCTAACCATGACGTTCGGCTTGAGGAATACCGGCGCCACCTTTCAGCGTTGCATGCAAAAATGCCTCCTCAAGCAACTCGGCAGAAACGCCCACGTCTACATGGACGATGTGGTGGTGAAGACGGAGAAGCGTGGAACACTCCTAGAAGACCTCAAGGAGACCTTTGAGAACCTGCACCGATTCCAGATCAAGCTCAACCCTGAAAAGTGCGTCTTTGGAGTACCAGCCGGCCAACTCCTTGGTTTCCTGGTCTCTGAACGCGGCATAGAGTGCAACCCTACAAAGATCAAGGCCATTGAGAGGATGGAGGTACCCAGCCGACTGCTGGACGTGCAAAAGTTCACTGGCTGTTTGGCGTCCATCAGCCGATTCATCAGTCGGCTGGGCGAGAAAGCTCTCCCCTTATACCAGCTCATGAAGAAAACCACTTTTTTCAAGCGGAACCACAAGGCGGACGAAGCCTTTCTTCAGTTGAAGAAGATGTTGACTACTCCACCCGTTCTGGCGGCTCTGACTCCTAAGGAGCCCATGCTCCTGTACATCGCCGCCACCAGCCGGGTAGTCAGCACAGTCATTGTAGTGGAACGCAAGGAGGAAGGCAAGGCACTACCTCTCCAGAGACCGGTATATTACCTGAGCGAAGTGCTGTCGACCTCCAAGCAGAACTACCCCCACTACCAGAAGATGTGCTATGGCGTGCACTTTGCCGCCAAGAAGGTGAAGCCTTACTTTCAAGAGCATCCAATCACTGTGGTCTGCACGGCCCCACTTGCCGAGATCATCGGAAGCCAAGATGCTTCTGGCTGAGTGGCCAAATGGGCCATAGAGTTGGCTCCTTACACCATCTACTACCAGCCCCGCACCACCATCAAGTCACAGGCACTGGCCGACTTCCTCATCGACTGGGCCGAGACCCAGTACCTACCACCAGCGCCCGACTCCACCCATTGGCGGATGCATTTCGACGGCTCCAAGATGCGCACCGGCCTGGGAGCCGGCGTTGTCCTCACTTCTCCTAAAGGCGACAAGCTCAAATACGCACTGCAAATCCACTTCGCCACCTCCAACAACGTCGTCGAATACGAGGCGCTCATTCACGGGCTCCGGCTTGCCAAAGAACTTAGCATTCACCGGATCCTGTGTTATGGCGACTCGGACTTAGTGGTCCAGCAGTCGTCCGGCGACTGGGACGCCAAAGATGCAAACATGGCGAGTTACCGTTTCCTCGTGCAGCAACTCAGTGGATATTTCGAGGGGTGCGAGTTCCTCCATGTGCCAAGAAACGACAACGATCAAGCAGACGCCCTGGCACGAATCGGCTCTACCCGCCAAGCAATACCATCCGGCGTCGCCCTTCAGCGCCTCTTCAAGCCGTCAGTCAAGCCTTCACCGGAATCAGACTCCATCTTTGTACCAGCTCCCCCTGAAGAATCGGATCTGACTCCAGAGCCCCAGCAGACGGTACGAGGATTTTGGCAGATGGCTCCAAAGCCGCCACAGTCGAAGCCGACCCAGGGACCGCAGAGCCCGGCCCGGGGACTGTGGCTGCCAGCCCGAAGACTCCAGAGCTCGGCCCGAGGGCTGCACCAGTCGGCCCGGGGACTTCATTAAACCAGCAAGAGGTCGCTGACTCCAGCCCGCCGCCTCCCGGCCCAGCCACCCTCGTTCAAGTCGCAGTTCTGGCAGTCGAGGAAATAGCAGCACCCTCATGGGCCCAGCCCATCCTCAAATTCCTGGTGAGCAAAGAGCTGCCGACTGATGAGACCTCAGCTCGGCAAGTACAACGCCGAGCGGCAGCCTACACCATAGTCAATAGAGAGCTGGTCAGGTGCAGCGTCACTGGTGTCTACCAGCGCTGCGTAGAGCCAGAGCAAGGCCAAGCGATTCTCAAAGACATCCATCAAGGTGAGTGCAGCCACCATGCGGCTTCAAGAGCACTCGTCGCCAAAGCTTTTCGACAAGGTTTCTTCTGGCCTACTGCCTTAGAGGAGGCCAAGGAGTTGGTCCAAAAATGCAAAGGGTCAAGCCACATCAGCCGGCTTCTGCACTCAAGACCATCCCCATTTCCTGGCCCTTTGCCGTTTGGGGCCTAGACATAGTGGGACCATTCAAGATGGCACGAGCTGGCTTAACTCACTTACTTGTCGCGATGGACAAGTTCACCAAGTGGATAGAAGCGAAGCCAATCAAGAAACTGAATGGTCCGACTGCCGTGACTTTCATCTCCGACATCACAATTCGGTACGGCATACCACACAGCATCATCATCGACAACGGCACAAATTTTGCCAAAGGCACCTTGGCTCGTTTCTGCGCGACACAGGGCATCCGACTGGACTTAGCATCCGTTGCCCATCCGCAGTCAAACGGCCAGGTGGAGCGAGCAAACGGCATCATCCTGTCCGGCATCAAGCCCCGACTGATCGAGCCCCTGGAGCGCTCGGCTGGCTGCTGGCTCGATGAGTTGCCAGCCGTCCTCTGGAGTCTGCGCACGACTCCAAACAAGTCAACCGTCTTCACGCCTTTCTTCCTCGTCTACGGTACTGAAGCCTTCATCCCAGCAGACATAGAGTTCGACTCCCCGTGAGTCACCATGTACACCGAGGAGGAAGCAGAAGAAGCACGTCAAGACGGCGTCGATCTGCTGGAAGAGGGCCAGCTATTGGCACTCAGCCGGTCCAGCATCTACCAGCAGAGCTTGCGCCGATACTACAACAGGAAGATCAGGCCGAGATCTTTCCAAGAGGGCGACCTTGTGCTCCGATTGATCCAGCGAACAGCCGGCCAGCACAAGCTGTCGGCACCTTGGGAAGGCCCTTTCATCATCAGCAAAGTGCTGGGCAACGACTCCTACTACCTGATTGATGCTCAGAAGCCCCGAGCACGCAAGAGGGACGACTCCGGCAAAGAGACAGAGCGGCCATGGAATGCAAATCTCCTCCGAAGATTTTACAGTTGATGCAGTATGTACCATGCTACCTTTTGTATTAAAGTACCAAGACTTCGGGGCCCCCGAGACGAGCTCGGGGACTGCCCTCTTTTATCTATACGATAAGAATTATGCCTACGAGTATGTTACTCTTTGTTATGCCGCTTGGCACCGGGTCCGACTAGTCGGCCCGGGGACTTGCCGCCTTGCGCTATGAAATGCTTCCTGCGGCCGGACAAGTAGTGTGTGGCGCCTAAGCCATCTCCTGTCAGAAGCCGTAGTTCGCAGAGCGACTGTCCGGTGGGCAGGAGTAAGGTAGAATGGGCGTTCGCATGAAAAATGGCTAAGGACTCAAAGCATAAAACATAGTTTAAGCCGGCTTCCAGCCTTTTTTCGCAAACCGACTATTGAGCGATCAGCTCGTCGCCTTCTATTCAACTTGCTAAAAACTCTAAAATGGCTAAGTACTTACCTTCCCAAAAGTAGCCAAGCATTTGATCCAGCGGCAGTCCGCAGAGCGGCTGTCCGACTGGCAAGACGGCAACTAAGGGAAGGCGGCAAAGGAAAAAGGCAAAGGAGCAATGAGCAGGAAAAGATAGAATTCGGATAAATATTTACATAACATAAGCCCTTGGCCGAATCTTCGAGCAGAAGTTCAAAATACACCCCGCGGGTGGAATTGTGCGAATTAACAAGTTCTTCAGAGACTACTAAAGCAGATAAAATAAAGATAAGGCGGCAGCCTAAGATCCGGCAGACGGATTCGGAGGGTCAGAGGAGACGGCGGTGTCAGGTGTTGGGGCGGCCGGCTGGGCAGTCTCGGCTTGATCGCCTCCGGCGGCAGTCGGCTCGGTCGCACGCGGCTCGTTGCTGGAGGCGCGGTCGAGCTGAGGCTGGCCATCCGCTCCGTC
The DNA here is from genome assembly GCF_003073215.2 of Triticum urartu. NCBI lineage: Eukaryota > Viridiplantae > Streptophyta > Magnoliopsida > Poales > Poaceae > Triticum > Triticum urartu. The sequence goes on along the minus strand of NC_053024.1, from coordinate 600,005,456 downwards.
TTCTGGTGCCTCTGCCTCGCCTCCGTCCTCCGCCTCGCCTTCCTCCTCGACGCTGGAGCCGATCACCTCTGCCGAGTCCTCGCCGTAGTCTGGGTTCATCCCAAACCACTCCGGCGGTACCTCCTCATCGTCTTCAGCCCGCTCGGGGACGAAGATGTTGGTGTCGGTGTACTCAGCGATCGCCGCGGTGCGCTTGACGAGGGCGTCTTCTACGGCTGCCAGCTCCGGCTGGGCCTCTAGCCGGAGTGTGGCCAACCGATCTACGTCCAGCCCCGGATACCACGCCTTGACGAATTCCAAGGCTCGGCGCGCTCCAGCCCGGGCCAAGGAACCTTTCTAGGCCTCAAGACGGCCAGCCGCGACCTCCAGCCAGTCGGCAGTCCGACTGGGGGTGCGCGGAGCCTGCATGTCTGGCCACAGGGCAGCGACCGCCTGGGTGCCGACACGTTGAAGTCGGCGCAACATCCGGTGAGCCAGCCGAAGGCGAGCCTCGATGCTCAGGAGCTGCTCGTCAAGGGTTCGGGGGGCGTCGGCGGCGATCTCTGCGCCTTCCGCCTTCCGCCCTTCACGGTCAGCCTCGATGGCTTGGATGGCGGCCTGTGAGTGGCCAGGGAAGAAGTCTGCCAAGACGAAAAGAATGAAGAAGCAAGGCAAAAATCAGGAGTCGGCTCGACCTATAGTCGGCAGCTCGAAGAAAGAAAGTAAAGAAACTCACCATCAACGATGTCCTCAATCTCGTGGAACTCGGAGGCCAACAATGCCTCCTTGTCAGACCAGGAGGAGCGCTCGCTTGCAAACTCGGCCAGGAGGGCGGTCTCCGCTTCTTCCGCCTCCTTCTGCGTCTTCTTGAGTAGATCCTGCTGATCTACCAATTGTGCGGCCAGCTGATCGCGCTTTGCGGCGAGCTTGCCGCACTCCTCCCCCTTGGCGCGCAATGCGGAGTTGGCCTCGCTCAGCTGCTGTTGAAGAGCGGCGTTGTCCTCTGAAGAGAAAGAAGAAGGAAGGCGTTAAGTCGTCAACAAAGAAGGTCATCGGGGAGATCCGGCCTGACTGCTCAGCAGTCGGCCCGAATCTCGGGGACTACAGCCCGCGGGTGCGCCAGCGCGCCCCCGCAAAGAAGAAAAAGGACTCACTCCGGCTCTCCGACAAGTCAGCGGTCCGCTTGCCCAGCTCTTCAACATTGCGGTTGAAGGCGGTGACACGGAGGTTGTGATAGTCCTGCGACAAGTATTTCAGACAAAAGTTAGTACCCGGAACTCACCAATTGGAGTTCCGGGCCGCCTGCTCAGCAGCCGGCCCGAAACTCGGGGACTACACCCAGTGGGTGTGCTGGCGCACCCCCACAGAGAGGAACAAGAAAACAAGGACAAAAGAGAAAGCACACCCGGACGGCTGCCCGCGACGCCAGGTACGCCTTGGTGCGGTTCTGGATGGCGTCGCCCTCAGCTCGCAGCTTCGTCTGGACGTCCAAAAGCGCCTGGTTCATCGGGCCCATGCCGCCTCCTCGCACCCACCTAATGGGCGCGGCGCTCGTCGCTTCGGTGTCTGGGATCGCCGAGCTGGCGGTGCCGGTCTCCAAAGGGCGTGGCGCCGAAGCCGCCTTCTCAAGACGGCGGCGCGTTGGCGAGCCGACTTGAAGGAGTAGCCTCGCCACGGCCTCGTCTTCAGTCGGCGGCACCGGCGGGTCCGCCGGCTGTTTGCCTTGCGCGCTCCCAGACGGCGGCGGAGGTGGCGGCGGAACGATCACGTCCGGCATGGAGGTGTCGCCGCCTTCCCTCTCCATGATGGGGTTCTCGCCGCCGGCTTCCCCAGTCTGCCCCGTGAACTCCGGAGGCGGCGGCGCAGAGTTCAGCGGGGTGACGAACACCGCCAATTGGTGGTGCGCGGCCTCCTCAGCCTGCCGCCTCGCCGCGACAGCGGCTTCGGCCTCCGCCAGCTTCTTCTTGGCGGAGGCCTCTGCCTTCTCGGCCTCCACCTTCTCCAGGCGGGCGGCCTCTTCCTCGTTGCGCTTCTCCTGCGCGTTCCGCTCTGTCGCCTCCCGGAGGTCGGCGGCGGGGTCAATCCGCCGAGTGGTGACGGACATCTCTGCCGACCCCATGACGGAGGCAGCGACAACCCTCTCAAGAGTGAGGGGAGCCCTGAAGCGAGGGAAGCAAGTAAAAGACTCAGACAAAAGTCACAAAGAAGGAATAAAGCGTTAAGATGGAATACTCACGCGGAGACCAGTGGCGGCTTGTTTACTTCCTTGCGGAAGCGGATGGCCTTTGCGGCCGCCTCGTCCCGCTTGGTCGCTGCGGCCGAACTCTTGGGCTTCTTCGGCCGACTGCCGAACAAGGTCGGCGTGGCCCTGCGCTTCTTCCCGCCGCCTGGAGCGCCCGGCGCGACAGAGGAGCCCGCACCGGGATGGCCAACTCCTGGCCGGTGGCGGGGGGCGACCGCCTCCTCATCATCAGGCCAGTCCTCTGGACTGGCCCCGAGCCGCGGGCCGCCTCCTCCCTCGGTGTCGTCTTCCAAAGCCGCCACCCCCAGATCGGGGTCGTCGACTCGCTCTCCGCCCAGTCGGTGAGGAACTCGCGGGCCGGCCCCGCGGTGCCGGCTGGTGGATGGAGGAGGGGATTCTGACCAAAGCCGACTGGTCAGGTCGGACAAGACAAACTCGGCAAGAAAGAAGACAATTCAAAGAAAGAAAGAAAAAGGCAACTCATTGTGGGCGGGGGCTTGGCGCGAGAGTACGGCTCCTTGCCGAATCGCCAATCCTCCAGGAGCTTGTTGTCCGAGATGTAGTTCACCATGTAGGCCACCTCCTCGTGAGGCATGTCCTTGGTGCACATCCGACTCGGGTCACGGTGCTCGCTCATTTGGCATATCATGTGGGGGCGACCTTGGAGCGGGAGAACTCGGCGCGCCATGAAGGCGGCCAGCAGATCCGGACCAGTCAGGCCCTCTGACTGCGTCAGCACTCGGAGTCGTGTGACGGCGCCGGCTCCCGCGAGCGTCAGCGACTTGGCCCGATACGACCAGTTGGGCAGCCTCCCAGCCGGCGGGCCGGCTGCAAAAGCCGGCAGATTGACCCAATCACCCTTCGCGAAGACGCTCTTCACGTAGAAGTACGATCGCTGCCACATCTTCACCGACTTTATCAGCTTGATGGTGGGGAAGGGGTTGTCGGCCCCCGACCTCCGCACGGCGATGAACGCGCCACACTGAGCCGGCACGCCTGCGACCTGGGTGCCGAGCTTGGAGTAGAAGAACTCCCCCCAGAGCTCGATGGTGGGGAGGACTCCGAGGAAGACTTCGCACAAGGCAACGAAAGCGGACAGCAGCACCACTGTGTTGGGCGTGAGGTGGTGCGGCTAGAGGCCGTAGAACTCCAGAAAAGAGCGGAAGAAGCTGCTCGCTGGCAGCCCCAGGCCACGCAGGCACTGCGAGCAGAAGATAACCCGCTCTCCCTCCTCCGGCGCCGGAGAGATCTCCCCCCTCAGCACAAGGCGTACCCGCACGTAATCCTCACCGGGGAGCCGACGAGTCTTGCGGAGGAACTCGATGTGGTCGTCGTGAACCTCTGAGCCATCCCAGGTGCCGGAATGCACCAAGGGAGGCGCGGCGGCGGAGGAAGAGCTCATCGTGAGCGGATCGCCGAGGCGTTCGGCAAAGCTTGGGTGCGCGGCGGTGTGAGAAAGAAGAAGAAGAAGAAGAAGAAGAAGAAGAAGAAGAAGAGCAAGGAGTAGCGTGGAGGAGGGGCGCGCATGCTCTGCCGCGCCCCCTCCTCCCCCTACTTATAGCCTCATGGGCTGCGAAGCCGAGGGGGCGGTCGTGGGATTTACTGCGCCCACGACACCACGACCCCCACGTTTCCACGACAAAGTTACTGCACGCAGTAACTTCGCAGGAATCCCAACCGTTCGCTCGGGCCGCAGCGGATCTGCTCGAGCGCCGAGGAGTGGTAATGGCAGGCCCCGCCTGTGGGCCTGTCCCGTCACGCGCGTGGGCAGGCAGACTGGCCCGGCCGCGTGTTGCCACGTGACAGGTCCGGAACGGGCGGCGGCCTGGAAGCTTAGCTAGCACGCCACTTGGATCCCGCCGCGACGTCTGAAATATTGTACAAGTCAGAGTTGAGCGAGTCCGACTCCTTCTAGTCGGCCCGGCAGAAATCAAGCAAGATCCATGTCTCGGGCACCCGGAAACAGAAACTGGTGAGGCTCCTCGGCCGATCGTCCGCGGCGCCTCATCTGCTTCAGGGACTACTGTCGGAGTAATGGGCCACGGGTAGGCTAACCCGGGTCCCTGAACCTTTCAAGACATCGGGCAGGTTGTGCCCCTTAAAACCCCAGGACGAAGAGCCGCCTTCTGAGAAGTCGGCGACAAGGCAACCGACTGCCCACTCTCGGCCAAGTCCCGGGGACGACTTCAAGATGAGCCGACTCCTGACTGACGACTTCCAGAGGAGCCGGCCTTGGGGAGTCGGTCTGTGACTCCAACAAACCCCATGCCCTCATCAAGAGGGATAGGATGGGGAGTGGCTACAGTAAAGCCCACTCCCACCCCTTTCCAGCGGCAGGCATGGCCACAGTACACCGTACCCGCGGAGATCTCCGTCCGGCGCGGCACTGTTGCCATGCCATCCTTGACATCCGCATCAGTGGACAGAATCCTGCACCCACGACGGCTTGTCTGTACGACCCTGGGGCGGCGGGTCCCACCAGTCAGCGGGAGCCCAGAAGACGGCGAGAGCGTCACCAGTCGGACCCGTTGGGAGTCGGCCCCCGAGAGTCGGCCAGCCCCTCCCCCGGGGCCCACGCGCCATTAACCAGGCATGACGGGGCGTGGCAATAGTGATCGCCCGCCAGGCGGCGGGGCTGTTGCCATGACCCCATGACCAAGCCCCCGTCACTAGAAGCACGGCTACAGTAATCAGCAGCCAGCAAGACCCGCCAGCGGCGGACACGGCCTGTCGGCGCCGTACCGGACCAGTCAGCGGGGCCCGCTAGTTGGCGGGCCCCAGCAGTCGGCAGAGAAGACGGAGGCCGGAGACACTGATGGCTGGGCCCGCGCCCAGCCGGATTACCGTTGTACCCCTGGGGGGTAGGCCTATATAAACCCCCCAGGGCACCCATGCAAAGGGTTCAAATCCATTAGCACTAGACCAGATCATATAGGAAGGAGAGAGCTAGCCTAGCCTTCTCCTCCCTCCAGGAAACAGCTCAAGGAGCAACCGTGTACACACTTTACCATAGTTATCATGCGGAGACCCCGCAGAGCAGCAGTAGGGGTATTATCTCCCCGGAGAGCCCTGAAGCTGGGTAAGATTCGCCGGCATGCATGCCTTCGCCTTATCCCGTTTCCGGGCACCGGCGACGTTCTACTCGCCCCCTCCATGATAAGCCATCCCTTGGCATATGTCGCACCCAACCCCTGACACTCACCCCCAAACCACCCAAGTAAGTGGGTTAGCAAATCATGCTCCAGGCCACCAGGCACTGCCCGCCATTCACTTTCTCTTTGCCTGCCCAAAAGAAAGCGTGCATCCATTGATTGATCTCCTCCAACACCCACGTCGGGGCCTCCACAATCATGAAGTGGTGAATGGGTTTGGCTGCGATCACAGACTTGGCCAGAACCAGCTAATGAGGACATAGACCTGGGGTAGGGTAATAGGCCTGACCTATACGTCCTATCCAAGGTCACTGTCTTAGAAGCAAAGAAGCTCAAGAGACAACAAGGAGGGCCCAACAAAGGTGTCGAGTGCAATCCACTCGACCTACCAGTCACTCGGAGACTGATAACCCACAAGTATAGGGGATCGCAACAGTTTTCGATAAGTAAGACTGTCGAACCCAACGAGGAGCTAAAGGTAGAACAAATATTCCCTCAAGTTCTATCGACCACCGATACAACTCTACGCACGCTTGACGTTCGCTTTACCTAGAACAAGTATGAAACTAGAAGTACTTTGTAGGTGTTGTTGGATAGGTTTGCAAGAAAGTAAAGAGCACGAAAATAAAACTAGGGGCAGTTAAGGTAAAGAAGCAACTAAATTAAATATAGCGAGTGCGGAAAAGTGGTGGTAGGAGTTGCGAAATTGCCCCTTAAGCAATTGACTACTTTACTAGACCGATAGCAAGTATTATGTGGGAGAGGCCACTGCTGGCATGTCATCCCTTACTTGGAATTCTATGCACTTATGATTGGAACTATTAGCAAGCATCCGCAACTACTAATGTTCATTAAGGTAAAACCCAACCATAGCATTAAGATATATTAGTCCCCCTTCAATCCTGTATGCATCAATTTCTATGCTAGGTTGAAGCTTCTGTCACTCTTGCCCTCCAATACATAGTCCTATCAACATACAACTAACCCTATGGTGTGATCCATGCGCGCAATCATATGATGGGCATCAAAGGACAGCAACATAACCACAAGCAAATTAAATCAATCATAGCAATTCATCAACCACCGATAGGACAACGAAAATCTACTCAGACATCATAGGATGGCAACACATCATTGGATAATAATATCAAGCGTAAAGCACCATGTTCAAGTAGAGGGTACAGCGGGTTGCGGGAGAGTGGACCGCTGTAGATAGAGGGGGGGAGGTGATGGAGATGTTGGTGAAGATGGCGGAGGTGTTGGTGTACATCGCAGTGATGATGATGGGCCCCGGTGGCACTCCGGTGCCACTGGAAGTGAGGGGGAGAGAGCCCCGCTCCTTCTTCTTCTTCCTAGATGGGAGAAGGGTTTCCCCTCTATTCCACGGCCTCCATGGAAAGGGAGGGGCGAGAGCCCCTCCGAGATTGGATCTGTCTCTCTCTCTCTCTGTTTCCGCGTTCTCAGATTCTTCCCTTTCACCGTTTCTTGTATTCCCAGAGATCCGTAACTCTTATTGGGCTGAAATTTTGACACGATCTCTATCCGGAAATTAGCTTTCTTGCGGCGAAAGAAGGGCACCAACCGCCTTACGGGGTGGCCACGAGCGTCAGGGGCGCGCCTGACACCCTGGGGCGCGCCCCCCTACCTCATGGGCCCCTCGAGCATCGTCTCGCGTGGATTCTTCTTCCCAAAAATCATATATATTCCAAAAAAAATCTCCGTCCATTTTTATTCCGTTTGGACTCCGTTTGATATGGATATTCTGCGAAACAAAAAACATGCAACAAACAGGAACTGGCACTGGGCACTGGATCAATATGTTAGTCCCAAAAATAGTATAAAAAGTTGCCAAAAGTATATGAAAGTTGAATAATATTGGCATGGAACAATCAAAAATTATAGATACGACAGAGACGTATCAGCATCCCCAAGCTTAATTTCTGCTCGTCCTCGAGTAGGTAAATGATAAAAAGATAATTTTTGATGGAATGCTACCTAGCATAATCTTGATCATGTAATCTAATCATGGCATGAATATTAAGACACGAGTGATTCAAAGCAATAGTCTATCATTTGACATAAAAACAATAATACTTCAAGCCTACTAATAAAGCAATCATGTCTTTTCAAAATAACATGGCCAAAGAAAGTTATCCCTACAAAATCATATAGTCTGGCTATGCTCCATCTTCACCACACAAAATATTCACATCATGCACAACCCCGATGACAAGCCGAGCAATTAGTTCATACTTTTTAACGCGCTTCAGCTTTTTCAACCCTCACGTAATACATGAGCGTGAGCCATGGTCATAGCACTATAGGTGGAATAGAATATGATGGTGGAGAAGTCAAAACGGAGAAGATAGTCTCACATCAACTCGGTGTATCAACGGGCTATGGAGATGCCCATCAATAGATATCAATGTGAGTGAGTAGGGATTGCCATGCAACGGATGCACTAGAGCTATAAGTGTATGAAAGCTCCAAGTGAAACTAAGTGGGTGTGCATCCAACTTGCTCTCATGAAGACCTCGGGCATTTTGAGGAAGCCCATCATCGGAATATACAAGCCAAGTTCTATAATGAATATTCCCACTAGTATATGAAAGTGATAACTCAAGAGACTCTCTATATGAAGAACATGGTGCTACTTTGAAGCACAAGTGTGGAAAAAGGATAGTAGCACTGCCCCTTCTCTCTTTTTCTCTCATTTTTTTGTTTTTTTTATTATTTTTTGGTGGGCTTCTTTGGCCTCTTTTTTTATTTGGGATTCTTTGGCCTCTTTTATTTTTTTGTAAAGTCCAGAGTCTCATCCCGACTTATGGGGGAATCATAGTCTCCATCATCCTTTCCTCACTGGGGCAATGCTCTAATAATGATGATCATCACACTTTTATTTACTTACAACTCGATATCTAGAACAAGGATATGACTCTATATGAATGCCTCCGGCAGTGTACAGGGATGTGCAATGATCTAGCGTAGCAATGACATCAAAAAACGGACAAGCCCTGAAAACATCATGCTAGCTATCTTACGATCATGCAAAGCAATATGACAATGAATGCTCAAGTCATGTATATGATGATGATGAAAGTTGCATGGCAATATATCTCGGAATGGCTATGGAAATGCCATGATAGGTAGGTATGGTGGGTGTTTTGAGGAAGGTATATGGTGGGTTTATGGTACGGCGAAAGTTGTGCGGTACTAGAGAGGCTAGCAATGATGGAAGGGTGAGATTGCGTACAATCCATGGACTCAACATTAGTCATAAAGAACTCACATACTTATTGCAAAAGTCTATTAGCTATCGAAACAAAGTACTACGCGCATGCTCCTAGGGAGATAGATTGGTAGGAAAAGACCATCGCTCGTCCCCGACCGCCACTCATAAGGAAGACAATCAATAAATAAATCATGCTCCGACTTCATCACATAATGGTTCACCATACGTGCATGCTACGGGAATCACAAACCTCAACACAAGTATTTCTACAATCCACAAATACCCACTAGCATGACTCTAATATCACCATATTTATATCGCAAAACTATTGCAAGGAATCAAACATATCATATTCAGTGATCTACAAGTTTATGTAGGATTTTATGACTAACCATGTGAATGACCAATCCCTGTCATCTCTCTAAATAGATATAAGTGAAGCAAGAGAGTTTAATTCTTTATACAAAAGATATGCCCGTTCTCTAACAAATATAAGTGAAGCAAAAGAGCATTCTACAAATGGCGGTTTTCTATGTAAAGAGAAACAGGCAATCCAAACTTCAAATGATATAAGCGAAGCACATGAAGCATTCTATAAAGCCATACTCAAAAGATATAAGTGAAGTGCAATGAGCATTCTATAAATCAACCAAGGACTATCTCATACCATCATGGTGCATAAAAAGAAAAATAAAAACCTAAATGCAAAAGACACTCCAAGACTTGCACATATCGCATGAACGAAACGAATCCGAAAACATACTGATATTTGTTGAAGAAAGAGGGGATGCCTCCCCAGCATCCCCAAGCTTAGACGCTTGAGTCTCCTTGAATATTTACTTGGGGTGCCTCGGGCATCCCCAAGCTTGAGCTCTTGCCTCTCTTCCTTCTTCTCACATCGAGACCTTCTCGATCATCGAACACTTCATCCACACAAAACTTCAACAGAAAACTCGGTAAGATCCGTTAGTATAATAAAGCAAATCACCACTATAAGTACTATTGCAAACCAATTCATATTTTGTTTTTGCATTGTGTCTACTGTAGTATAACTTTTTCATGGCTTAATCCACTGATATAAATTGATAGTTTCATCAAAACAAGCAAACTATGCATCAAAAACAGAATCTGTCTAAAATAGAACGGTCTGTAATACTTTGAATATTCACCATACTTATGATACTTGAAAAATTCTACAAACATTAGGAAAAATAAACAATTTGTATAGGAAGACAGTGCAAAAATAATCATAACCATTTGACGTTCCACCTAAAAATGTAAAATCGCGCACTACAGCCAAAGTTTCTGTCCTGCACCGTACAAACCATCAAGCAAATGTAAACATCCTAAAGGCAGACCTTGGAACATTATTTTTATAATACAATGGAATTGTACAAGGGGATAATTATTTTTGTTGAAAATTTTCTGTAATCAAGATTCACAAAGTTTTCGTGAGCATGAACAAAGTTCAAGGAGCTCTCCCACTTCAACAGTGCTTGTGTTTCTCACCTTCACTTTCCTTTTTGAAAAGTTTTGGGTTCCCCTCTTTATTTTTGTTGTTTTTAAACTATATGAAAGCACTCAACAGAAATAAATGACTCTCTAAAACTTCCAGGTTGTCTCCCTGGCAGCGCTTACTTTAAAGCCATTAAGCTAGGCATATAGTGCTCAAGTAGCGAATCCACTCGGATCCCAAGGTATATCAAAGCCAATTTGAATCAACAATGATTTGCAATTTAGTAGTGAGCACAAAGCAACATATATCATGTAATGACGAAGTCTAACTCTCTTCCTATGCATCGGCATGTCATAAAAGAACAATTCATGCACACATAGTAAAGGCCAATGCATAGTATAAACAGTTTCTTGCAATTTTATCGTGTTGGAGACATAGAGAGGTGGAGATATAGTTCCTCTCTCATAATAATTGCAAGTAGGATCAGCAAGCACATGCATATTATATTCATCAAAATCATCATGTGTAACGGTAAAAGGCAACCCATCAATATAATCCTTAATAAGAGCAAACTTCTCCGATATAGTATAATCGGGAGAATTCAAAAAGATAATAGGACTGTCATGCATGGGTGCAATAGCAACAATTTCATGTTTAACAGAAGGAACTATAGCAAGTTCATCTCCATAAGCATAATTCATATTGGCATCTTGGCCACAAGCATAGCAAGCATCATCAAAAAGGGATATTTCAAAAGAATCATAGGGATCATAATAGTCATCATAGCAATCATCCTTTGGTAAGAACGAAGGGGGATTAAACAATGTATGAGTTGAAGAGTTACTCTCATTACAAGGTGGGCACGGGTGATCAATCCGCTCTTCCTCCTTTTGTTCTTCGCTCTCCTCCTCATCTTTTTCATCCAATGAGCTCACAGTTTCATCAATTTCTTCTTCCATAGACTCCTGCAAAATATTAGTCTCTTCTTGGACAACGGAGTACTCCTCAATATATGGTTTAACATAAGCATTAGAAGCATAATTATCATAGCAATATTTAAGTATGGCAAAATTTTCAGATTTGTAAAGAGTAGCATCGTACTTTTCAATCAAAGAAGCAACTTCAAAAGCACCCCTAAAAGCAACAAATTCTTCAATTTGTTGAACATCATAGTAATTATAAACACCCTTAGCATACGAAGATACGATTCCATTATCACTAAACTCACATTGATAGGGAAGGTGTTTCTTAGGGTTTTCAGAACAACAAGTAAAATCATATATTTCACATAAATTCCAAGCATAGCATTGCAAACGTTGAATTTGACGCCATAATAGTTTCCCTTTTTCAGATATACGGTGTCGCACATAACAAGCATGCTCATCTAAGGATTTTCCCTCAACTAAGCTAGTTGGGGTTTCAGCACGAGCACATAGGGATCGAAGATGATCCAAGTAATAAGCTTCAGCAGTGTGATAGATTTTGATTGGTTCTTCAACCATTGGTTCAGTAGGTACAACTAAATTTTTTGGTATTTCGCATTTCCTACCCATAACTAAAGATAGAAAACAACTAAGAACATCAAATAAAAATTACTTAGTGATAAAGCAAACAAGCACACACGAGAATATTCACCCCACGCTATTGCTCCCCGGCAACGGCGCCAGAAAAAGGTCTTGATAACCCACAAGTATAGGGGATCGCAACAGTTTTCGATAAGTAATTGACTACCTTAAGCAATTGACTACCTTACTAGACCGATAGCAAGTATTACGTAGGAGAGGCCACTACTAGCATGTCATCCCTTACTTGGAATTCTATGTACTTATGATTGGAACTATTAGCAAGCATCCGCAACTAATAATGTTCATTAAGGTAAAACCCAACCATAGCATTAAGATATATTGGTCCCCCTTCAATCCCGTATGCATCAATTTCTATGCTAGGTTGAAGCTCCTGTCACTCTTGCCCTCCAATACATAGTCCTATCAACATACAACTAACACTATGGTGTGATCCACGCGCACAATCATATGATGGGCACCAAAGGACAGCAACATAACCACAAGCAAATTAAATCAATCATAGCAATTCATCAACCACCGATAGGACAACGAAAATCTACTCAGACATCATAGGATGGCAACACATCATTGGATAATAATATGAAGCGTAAAGCACCATGTTCAAGTAGAGGGTACAGCGGGTTGCGGGAGAGTGGACCGCTGTAGATAGAGGGGGGAAGGTGATGGAGATGTTGGTGAAGATGGCGGAGGTGTTGGTGTAGATCGCGGTGATGATGATGGCCCCCGGTGGCACTCCGGTGCCACCGAAAGCGAGGGGGAGAGAGCCCCCCTCCTTCTTCTTCTTCCTTGACCTCTACCCTAGATGGGAGAAGGGTTTCCCCTCTGGTACATGGCCTCCATGGCAAGGGAGGGGCGAGAGCCCCTCCGAGATTGGATATGTCTCTCTGTCTCTCTCTGTTTCTGCGTTCTCAGATTCTTCCCTTTCACCGTTTCTTATATTCCCGGAGATCCGCAACTCCGATTGGGATGAAATTTTGACACGATCTCTATCCGGAAATTAGCTTTCTTGCAGCGAAAGAAGGGCACCAACCGCCTTACGGGGTGGCCACGAGGGTCAGGGGCGGGTCTGACACTCGGGGCGCCCCCCCTACCTCATGGGCCCCTCGAGCATCGTCTCGCGTGGATTCTTCTTCCCAAAAATCATATATATTCCAAAAAAATCCGTCAGTTTTTATTCCGTTTGGACTCCGTTTGATATGGATATTCTGCGAAACAAAAAACATGCAACAAACAGGAACTGGCACTGGGCACTGGATCAATATGTTAGTCCCAAAAATAGTATAAAAACTTGCCAAAAGTATATGAAAGTTGAATAATATTGGCATGGAACAATCAAAAATTATAGATACCACGGAGACGTATCAGAGACCCCTCCTTCCTTAGTTCACTCAACTGCTCTATCACTCGACCATGCAAGAATCCATTCGACTTGTTTGAAGACCAGGAGTCATCCAGAACAGCAACGGGCAAGCATACACTCTGTATTCTTTAAGGCCATTAAGGCATTTAAGACTGGCGTTACCAGTAACGTCACCTCTTTATGTACATTGAACTCTTGGTAACGGAGGATGGCTGGGGTCCTGGCGCACTCTATATAAGCCACCCTCCTCCTCTGGCACAAGGGTTCGCACCCCCTGTAACACACACACACGCATAATCTACTCGACCGCCTCCGGGCACCGAGACGTAGGGCTATTACTTCCACCGCGAAGGGCCTGAACTCATAAAACTCGCGTGTACAACTTCGCCATAGCTAGGATCTTGCCTCCTCATACCTACCCCCCATTCTACTGTCAGTCTTAGATCCACGACAGTTGGCGCCCACCGTGGGGCAGGTGTCTTAGTGACTTTTTGGTGGAGTTGGGATTTTTCCGATTCTCATCACCATGGTTTCTGCCGGTGGACTGGTTGAGGGTTGCGAGATCCGTCTAGGCGCGGTCGTGTTCATCGCCGACGACTCCACCTGGCTCCAGGAAGCTCCACTCGACGTCGATGCGCTCCCCGTCTGCGGGGTGACGCACTTTCGCGCATGCGTCCGCGGCGTCCTTCTCCGGCAACCGTCGACCCAGTATCGGTCAGTTCCTATGGTGTCTTCGTCCCCCTCTATTCGTCGGCACAAGAGTTTCGGTAGGTCGCGGCTCCAGCGATGGGTAAGACACGCGGTGGCCCGCCAGTCGGCCACCTCGCAAGTCGCGGCAATCAAGCCCGACGAAACTCTCTACGGCCTGTTCGACCCGTCGACTGGCTCCGTCAAGACTGCATCCGAGTGTGACAACAGCGATCCTGCGGCAGAAGTCTTGATGGTCAACGGACCACCCAGTCCTCCTGGCTTCCCCAGCGATGAAGGTGGTGATTGCGGCGGCGATCTGTCACGCGTTCACGAAGAGTACCGCCCCGAGCCCCTTTCTTCGCAGCGGAGGGAAGAGCTTCGCCGCCGCAACATGGATGCACTTCACACTCCTATCGTTGGAGAAACCCCCGAGGCCCAGGCCTTGGAGGAAGCGCGCCTAGCCAACCTGGCTGAGCGCACTCGATTGGAGAATCTGCAGCGTGCACTCGACGAGCGTGCTCAGCAGCGGATCCTTGAATCCAGTCGATGGCAGCTTTTTCCGCCTCAAACTCAGGTATACCACACTCCGATTCAAAATATCACAGCTGCGGCCTGAATAGCAGAGTCAATCCAGCTCTCCTAGTCGAAGGAAGGAAGAGGTTTGATGCAGATCCGGGCCTTGCTCCGAGCAGCTGGGGAGCAGAACACCACAGTGTCTCAGTCGCGGAATAGGATTCATAGCAGATCTGTGGTGGCGGATACAGTACAGTCGGCCCACAGCCCAAGATCGCCCCCTCGGCGTGAGGGACATGGGCACAGGCAGGATCAGTACAGAAACCATCAGCAATATGATCACCGCCTCGGCCACGACGACCACCGTCGAGTGCCCACGCCTCCTCCGAGGAGTGGGTCATATGTGCCTCGATGGCATGATGACAGACGCCCTCACAGCGGCAAGCAAAGAATACCGGTCGACCCAAGGGAGCCAGGCTTTGATGCGAGATCTATTCTCATTCAAGGTCTGGTTGACAAGAACAGAGCACATAGAGAAGGCCATGACAGAGATTATCCGACTGGCGGCAGAGTGCACATTTCAGGTCCCGAGTGTTTTAGCCGAGCCATCAGGGCCGCAGTGATTCCTCCCAATTTTAGGTTGGCGACTGGAGTCTGCAAGTTTACGGGTGAGTCTAAGCCTGACACTTGGCTTGAGGACTACCGAGTAGCTGTATAGATTGGTGGTGGCAATGATGAAGTTGTTATGAAACACCTTCCTCTCATGTTGGAAGGCTCGGCCAGAGCATGGCTGAATCAGTTGGCACCCGACAGCATATTCAGTTGGGAGGAACTCGCCCAAGTGTTTGTTAGGACTTTTGAAGGTACTTGCAAGCGACCAGCGGGGTTGACTAAATTGCAGAGTTGTGTGCAAAAACTGAATGAAACCCTGAGAGACTATATCTAGAGATGGATCACGTTACACCGTACAGTGGAGAATGTGTCAGATCACCAAGCAGTTTGTGCTTTCAAGGAAGGCGTTAAGTATCGGGAGTTGAATCTGAAATTCAGTCGGACAGGAGATATGTCCCTGACTTGGATGATGGAGATTGCCACCAAATACGCCAACGGCGAAGAAGAAGAAGACCGACCCCGGAGTGGCAAGCACAAAACTGTCGCCCAGGACACGTGTGGAGGTACTTCCAATTGGAAACAGAAGCGTAAGGCCGAGCCAGTTTCTCCTGGTGAGGCTTTAGTTGTGGCTCAAGGAAAGTTCAAGGGGAAGCCCAAAGGGCCCTGGAACCCCAAGAAAGTGAAATATCAAGACAGAAATGATGTGTTGGATTTGCCATGTCACATTCACACCAAGAAAGATGAAGAGGGTAATCTAATTTATCCCAAGCACACCACTTGGTAGTGTCGGCTCCTGATCCAGCAGTTTCGAGAGAAACAACCCAAGGAGAAGGAAAAGGAGTCGGACAAGGACGAGGATAAGGAAGAGGATGATGATGGTTTTCCCAATATCAACTCCACTCTGATGATTTTTGCTGATGTTGAGGGAAAAAGTCAGTTGAAAGTTATCAACAGAGAAGTGAACATGGTTGCTTCGGCAACACCAAGTTATTTGAAGTGGTCCTAGACTGCCATCACATTCGACCAGTCTGACCATCCAGCACGTATAGCCACCCCTGTGAGGCAAGCATTGGTGGTCGACCCAGTTGTCGAAGGCACTCGACTGACTAAAGTGCTGATGGATGGTGGTAGCGGCCTGAATATCCTTTATGCTGAAACCTTGAAGGGAATGGGGATTCCGATGTCCAAGCTCAGCGAAAGCAATATGAGTTTCCATGGCGTTATACCCGGCAAGAAGGCTGAATCACTCGGCCAGATCGCCCTTGATGTGGTTTTCGGTGATTCCAAGAATTACCGCAAAGAAAAGTTGATATTTGAAGTAGTGGATTTCAAGAGTGCTTATCATGCCATTCTCGGTAGGCGTGCCTATGCACGTTTCATGGCTCGATCGTGTTACATGTACCTCAAATTGAAAATGCCTGGTCCCAGAGGAGTGATCACTATCACTGGCAATCGGCAGAAAGCAGAAGAGTGCTTCCAGAAGGGCTCCAAAATCGCCGATGCACAAATGGCAGGAGTCGAAATGCAAGAATACCAGAAAAATGCAAATCCGAGTGATTTGCTGTGCTCCAAGAAGCCTGCCACAGATTCCGCATTTCAGTCGTCCGGTGAAACCAAGCCGATTCATATTCACCCGACCGATCCTAATGCTACTCCTACTCATATCTCAACTTCACTCGACAGCAAATAGGAAGAAGCGCTCATCTAGTTCCTCCGTGAGAACTGGGACATCTTTGCATGGAAACCTTCTGACATGCCGGGTGTACCCAGGGGACTGGCTGAGCATCGTTTGCAAGTCGACCCGAAAGTAAAACCAGTCAAAGAACATCTTCGACGGTCCGCCGTACAGAAGAGAAAAGCAATTGGTGAGGAAGTGGCTCGGCTCCTGGCAGCTGAGTTCATTCGAGAGATTTACCACTCTGAGTGGCTCGCCAATGTTGTTATGGTCCCCAAGAAGGACGACTCACTTCGCATGTGCATTGACTTCAAGCATATCAATCGGGCCTGCTTGAAAGATCATTTTCCTCTCCCCGCATCGACCAGATTGTCGACTCGACTGCGGGGTGTGAGCGTTTGTATTTTCTAGACGCCTATTCTAGGTACCATCAGATCCGACTGTATCGACTTGATGAGATAAAAACAGCTTTCATGACACCATTCGGGTGTTTTTGTTATGTCACCATGTCGTTCGGCCTCAAGAATGCTGGAGCTACATTCATGAGGATGATTCAGAAGTGTCTGCTCACTCAAATCAGTCGGAATGTGGAAGCATACATGGATGACATTGTGGTCAAGTCGCGTAAAGGTTCCGACCTGCTAACTGACCTTGCAGAAACCTTTGCCAACCTGAGAAGATGTGATATCAAGCTTAATCCATCAAAGTGCACATTTGGAGTTCCTAGCAGAAAGTTACTCAGCTTCCTCGTTTTTGAATGAGGGATCGACGCGAACCCAGAGAAAGTTGGTGCCATACTCCGGATGGAGCACCCCGTGCGTGTGCATGATGTCCAGAAGCTTACTAGTTGTTTGGCCGCCTTGAGTCGATTCATTTCTCGCCTCGGTGAAAAGGCATTGCCTCTTTACCGACTGATGAAGAAATCTGACAAGTTCGAGTGGACTCCTGAAGCTGATGCAGCGTTTGCAGATCTCAAAGCCCTGCTTTCCACCCAGCCGGTGCTCGCTGCCCCAATCAGCAAAGAGCATTTACTGCTTTACATTGCAGCCACTGGACAAGTTGTCAGTACAGTACTCACGGTCGAGCGGGAAGAAGAAGGAAAAGCCTATAAAGTTCAGCGCCTAGTATATTATGTTTCTGTAGTTTTAACTCCATCCAAGCAAAGATATCCACATTATCAGAAGCTGGTTTATGGGATTTACATGACCACAAAGAAGGTTGCACATTATTTCTCTGATCACTCCATTACAGTCGTCAGCGACGCACCATTGTCAGAAATTCTGAACAACAGAGATGCAACCGGTCGAGTGGCAAAGTGGGCAATTGAACTCCTTCCCTTGAATAACAAGTTTGAGGCAAAGAAATCTATCAAGTCCCAGGCAATAGTAGATTTCCTCGCCGAATGAATCGAACAGCAACTGCCGACTCAGATTCACTCGGATCATTGGACCATGTTCTTTGATGGATCTAAGATGCTGAATGGTTCTGGTGCAGGAGTAGTATTGGTATCTCCCCGAGGTGACAAACTCCGCTATGTTCTCCAGATTCATTTTGATTCCTCCAATAATGAAGCTGAATATAAGGCACTTTTGTACGGGTTAGGTATGGCCATTTCACTCGGCGTCCGTCGCCTCATGGTCTACGGCGACTCAGATTTAGTGGTGAATCAAGTAATGAAGGAGTGGGACGTCAGAAGCCCGGCTATGACTAACTATTGTAATGTAGTAAGAAAGTTAGAGAAGAAGTTTGAGGGTTTAGAGCTCCATCACATACCCCAACTGAAAAATCAAGCAGTGGATGATTTGGCGAAGATAGGTTCCAAGAGAGAAGCCATTCCCAGTAATGTGTTTCTGGAACATATTCATACACCTTCAGTCCAGGAAGATCCTTTCACTGAAGAGCCCCCGCAACCAAAGAGCGCCGCTGATCCGACTGAAGTTGAAGTCCCGACCGTGGTCAATTTGATCATGGAGGTTTTGGTCATCACTCCTGACTGGACAGTGTCGTAAATCACGTACATTCTTAGGAAAGAACTCCCAGAGGACGAAGAAGAGGCCCGACAGATTGTTCACCGATCCAAAGCTTTTACCGTGATCAGAGGGCAGCTGTTCAGATAAAGTGTAACTGGAGTCAGCCAGAAATGCATAACACCAGAAGAAGGTCGAGTGATCCTCAATGACATCCACTCGGGAACCTGTGGTCACCATGCATCCTCTCGGACCATTGTGGCCAAAGCATACCGAGCGGGGTTTTATTGGCCACGGGCAAATGAGATGGCTCAAGAAATAGTCGACAAATGTGAAGGTTGCCAGTTTTACTCCAACATGTCTCACAAGCCTGCGTCAGCCCTAAAGACCATTCCACTCGTCTGGCCCTTCGCTGTTTGGGGTTTGGACATGGTTGGACCTCTGAGAACGGGTAGGAGCGGCTTCACTCATGTACTTGTGGCAGTCGACAAGTTCACCAAATGGATTGAAGCCAAACCAATCAAAAGTCTTGAAGCCAGTACTGCGGTCAGTTTCATCAGAGTTAACATTCAGATACGGTGTTCTGCACAGCCCATCACTGACAATGGCTCGAACTTCGATTCGGATGAGTTCAGAGCCTTCTGTGCTTCCCAAGGCACTCGAGTCGACTATGCTTCAGTCGCCCATCCCCAGTCGAATGAACAAGCTGAAAGAGCAAACGGGTTGATCCTCAAAGGACTGAAACCCCGACTAATGCGTGATCTCAAGCATGCGGCAGGCACCTGGGTCAATGAACTTCCGTCAATGCTTTGGGGTTTGAGGACGACTCATAATCGGTCGACTGGCCGAACTCCATTCTTCTTGGTCTATGGAGCTGAAGCTGTGCTTCCGAGTGACTTGCTTCACAATGCACCCAGAGTCGAGCTTTTCTCAGAAGATGAAACAGAACAGGCTTGGCAAGACGCACTTGATCTCCTGGAAGAGGAAAGAGAGATGGCCCTAATATGGTCGACCATTTATCAGCAAGACCTGCGTTGATTCCATGCCAGAAACATGAGGGGTCAAGCATTTCGGGAAGGAGACTTGGTTCTTCGAGTGGATCAGCAGAAGCCACACAAGCTCGCCCCTACTTGGGAAGGTCCCTTCATCATCACTAGAGTGCTCCACAACGAAGTGTACCACCTCTACAACGTCGAGCACAAGAAAGACGAGCCACGCACTTGGAATGCGGAGTTGCTCCGCCCCTTTTACACTTAAGCATTCAGACTGTTGAGATGTAATAAGAAATACCTTCTAGTTTGACTATCAAAGACACAGTTTTACAGTCTCCTAAATGATTGTTGTTTCTTTTTTATATGTTTCAAATCCCCCAGTGGGTACCTTAGATGCGAATCCGTTTCACCTAAGTTTTAAAAAAATCCTATCGAGTGAAGAGCAAGCCTCTCACTCGGGGGCTTAGCTGCGAATCTGTTTCGCCTAAGTTTAAAAAGTCCTACCGAGTGATGAGCAAGCCTCTCATTCGGGGGCTTAGCTGCAGTCCAGTACTCGCCTAAGTTTAAAAAATCCTACCGAGTGATGAGCAAGCCTCTCACTCGGGGGCTTAGCTGCAGTCCAGTACTCGCCTAAGTTTAAAAAATCCTACCGGGTGATGAGCAAGCCTCTCACTTGAGGGCTTAGCTGCAGTCCAGTACTTGCCTAAGTTTAAAAAATCCTACCGAGTGATGAGCAAGCCTCTCACTCGGGGGCTTAGCTACAGTCCAGCACTCGCCTAAGTTTGAAAAATCCTACCGAGTGGTGAGCAACCCTCACACTCGGAGGCTTAGCTGCAGTCCAGTACTCGCCTAAGTTTGAAAAATCCTACTGAGTGGTGAGCAACCCTCACACCCGGGGGCTTAGCTGCAGTCCAGTACTCGCCTAAGTTTGAAAAATCCTACCGAGTGGTGAGCAACCCTCACACTCGGGGACTTAGCTGCAATCCAGTACTCACCTAAGTTTGAAAAATCCTACCGAGTGGTGAGCAACCCTCACACTCAGAGGCTTAGCTGCAGTCCAGTACTCGCCTAAGTTTGAAAAATCCTACCGAGTGGTGAGCAACCCTCACACTCGGGGTCTTAGCTGCAGTTCAGTACTCGCCTAAGTTTGAAAAATCCTACCGAGTTGCGAGCAACCCTCACACTCGGGGGCTTAGCTGCAGTCCAGTACTCACCTAAATTTGAAAAATCCTACCGAGTGGTGAGCAACCCTCACAATCGGGGGCTTAGCTGCAGTCCAGTACTCGCCTAAGTTTAGAAAATCCTACCGAGTGGTGAGCAACCCTCACACTCGGGGGCTTAGCTGCAGTCCAGCACTCGCCTAAGTTTGAAAAACACCCCTATCCGCAAGGACGACGAGGTGCAGGTCGACTGCAACCCTCTCTTCGGACTTGCACCACAAGTACAACGTGCGCTCCTTCCCTATCCGCAAGGACGACGAGGTGCAGGTCGACTGCAACCCTCTTTTCGGAGCTGCGCCACAAGTACAATGTGCGCTCCATCCCTATCCGCAAGGACGATGAGGTGCAGGTCGACTGCAACCCTCTCTTCGGAGCTGCGCCACAGGTACAACATGCGCCTATGCAACCCTCTCTTCGGAGCTGCGCCACAGGTACAATGTGCGCCTATGCAACCCTCTCTTCGGAGCTGCGCCACAAGTACAACGTGCACTCCATCCCTATCCGGAAGGTCGACGAGGTGCAGGTCCACTGGGAGCTTCTCCTTAGAGTTGCATCTCAAGTACAAAGATTATTCCGAGTGAAGAACAAGTTCCACTCGAAGGCAAACACAAGCATCTTCAGAGATAAACCAAGTTCAGATAAATCCCAAAGTTTCAGACCACGGATCAAAAGTACTCGAGCATCAAGCCCGAAGAAGTTTAACGATTACACAATCACTCGGCATTCCGAGGCAAATTGATACGTCTCCAACGTATCTATACTTTTTGATTGCTCCATGCTATATTATCTACTATTTTGGACTATATTGGGCTTTATTTTCCACTTTTATATTACTTTTGGGACTAACCTATTAACCGGAGGCCCAGCCCAGAATTGCTATTTTTTTGCCTATTTCAGTGTTTCGGATAAACAGAATATCAAACGGAGTCCAAACGGAATAAAATCTTTGGGAACGTGATTTTCTCACCGAACGTGATCCAGGAGACTTGGACCCTACTCCAGGGAGTCAAAGAGGAGGTCACGAGGGTGGGGGGCGCCCCCCCAGGGCGCGCCCCCTGCCTCATGGGCCCCTCGGTGCTCCACCGACGTACTCCTTCCTCCTATATATACCTACGTACCCCCAAACGATCAGAACGGGAGCCAAAAACCTAATTCCACCGCCGCAACTTTCTGTATCCACGAGATCCCATCTTGGGGCCTGTTCCGGAGCTCCGCCAGAAGAGGGCCGTCATCATGGAGGGCTTCTACATCATCCTAGCCCCTCCGATGAAGTGTGAGTAGTTTACCTTAGACCTTCGGGTCCATAGTTAGTAGCTAGATGGCTTCTTCTCTCTCTTTGAATCTCAATACAAAGTTCTCCCCCTCTCTTGTGGAGATCTATTCGATGTAATCTTCTTTTTGCGGTGTGTTTGTTGAGACCGATGAATTGTGGGTTTATGATCAAGTCTATCTATGAATAATATTTGAATCTTCTCTAAATTCTTTTATGTATGATTGGTTATCTTTGCAAGTCTCTTCGAATTATCCGTTTGGTTTGGCCAACTAGATTGGTAGTTCTTGCCATGGGAGAAGTGCTTAGCTTTGGGTTCGATCTTGCGTTGTCCTTACCCAGTGACAGAAGGGGTAGCAAGGCACGTATTGTATCGTTGCCATTGAGGATAAAAAGATGGGGTTTATTTCATATTGCATGAATTTATCTCTCTACATCATGTCATCTTGCTTAAGGCGTTACTCTGTTTTTAACTTAATACTCTAGATGCATGTTGGATAGCAGTGGATGAGTGGAGTAATAGTAGTAGATGCAGAATCATTTCGGTCTACTTGTCACGGACATGATGCCTATATACATGATCATGCCTAGATATTCTCATAACTATGCTTAATTCTGTCAATTGCTCAATAGTAATCTGTTCACCCACCGTAGAATACTTATGCTCTTGACAGAAGCCACTAGTGAAACCTATGGCCCCGGGGTCTATTCTCATCATATCAATCTCCATTACTTTAATCTTGCTTTGCTTTCTACTTTGCCTTTACTTTTTACTTTGCATCTTTATACCAAAAATACCAAAAATATTATATCTATCAGATCTCACTCTCGTAAGTGACCGTGAAGGGATTGACAACCCCTAATCGTGTTGGTTGCGAGTAGCTATCATTTTGTGCAGGTACGAGGGACTTGAGTGTGGCCTCCTACTGGATTGATACCTTGGTTCTCAAAAACTGAGGGAAATACTTACGCTACTCTACTGCATCATCCCTTCCTCTTCGGGGAAAACCAATCCAAGCTCAAGACGTAGCAAGAAGGATTTCTCGCGCCGTTGCCGGGGAGTCTACGCAAAAAGTCAACATACCAAGTACCCATCGCAATCCCTATCTCTCATTACATTATTTGCCATTTGCCTCTTGTTTTCCTCTCCCCCCAATGCACCCTTGCCGTTTTATTCTCCCTCTCTCTCTCTATCCTCCCTCTCTATTTGCCTCTTTTTGCCCGCTTGCTTTTTTGTTTGCTCGTGTGTTAGATTGCTTGTTTGTCACGATGGCTCAAGATAATACTAAATTGTGTGACTTCACCAATACCCAAAATAATGATTTCCTTAGCACTCCGATTGCTCCTCTTACCGATGCCGAATCTTGTGAAATTAATACTGCTTTGTTGAATCTTGTTATGAAAGATCAATTCGCCGGCCTTCCTAGTGAAGATGCCGCTACTCATCTGAATAGCTTCGTAGATTTATGTGATATGAAAAAGAAAAAAGATGTCAATAATGATGTCGTTAAATTGAAGCTATTTCCTTTTTCACTTAGAGATCGTGCTAAAGCTTGGTTTTCGTCTTTGCCTAAAAATAGTATTGATTCATGGAACAAGTGCAAAGATGCTTTTATCTCTAAGTATTTTCCTCCCGCTAAGATCATCTCTCTTAGAAACGATATTATGAACTTTAAACAACTTGATCATGAACATGTTGCACAAGCTTGGGAGAGAATGAAATTAATGATACGTAATTGCCCTACTCATGGTTTGAATTTGTCGATGATTATACAAAAAATTTATGCCGGATTGAATTTTGCTTCTAGAAATCTTTTAGATTCGGCCGCGGGAGGCACTTTTATGGAAATCACTTTAGGAGATGCTACTAAACTCCTAGATAATATTATGGTTAATTATTCTCAATGGCATACTGAAAGATCTTCTAATAAAAAAGTGCATGCGATAGAAGAAATCAATGTTTTGAGTGGAAAGATGGATGAATTTATGAAATTATTTGCTACAAAGAGTGTTTCTTCCGATCCTAATGATATGCCTTTGTCTACTTTGATTGAGAATAACAATGAATCTATGGATGTGAATTTTGTTGGTAGGAATAATTTTGGCAACAACACTTATAGAGGGAATTTTAATCCTAGGCCATATCCTAGTAATCCTTCTAATAGTTATGGGAATTCCTACAACAACTCTTATGGAAATTATAATAAGATGCCCTCTGAATTTCAGAGTAGTGTTAAAGAATTTATGAATTCATAAAAGAATATTAATGCTTTGCTTGAAGATAAATTGCTTAAAGTTGATGATTTGGCTAGGAACGTTGATAGAATTTCTCTTGAGATTGATTCTTTAAAGCTTAGATCTATTCCTCCTAAGCATGATATCAATGAGTCTCTCAAATCCATGAGAATTTCCATTGATGAGTGCAAGGAAAGAACCGCTAGGATGCGTGCTTCCAAAGATGCCTTTATTAAAGCATGTTCCTCCAATTCCTATGAAAATCAAGATGAAGATCTAAAAGCTATTGATGTGTCCCCTATTAAATCTTTGTTTTGCAGTATGAATCTTGATGAAACTGAATATGATCTTCCTTTACCTAGAAGGCGTTCTAAAAATTCAGAGTATTTAGATCTTAATGATGAAATTGATGAAAGTGGGATTGAAAGAAATAAAAATCTTGATGTTGCTAAACCCACTATATTGGATTTCAAGGAATTTAATTATGAAAGTTTCTCTTTAATTGATTGTATTTCCTTGTTGCAATCCGTGCTAAATTCTCCACATGTTTATAGTCAAAATAAAGCCTTCACCGAACATATTGTTGATGCCTTGATGCAATCTTATGAAGAAAAACTTGAGTTGAAAGTTTCTATCCCTAGAAAACTCTATTATGAGTGGGAACCAACTATTAAAATTAAAATTAAAGATCATGAGTTTTATGCTTTGTGTGATTTGGGTGCTAGTGTCTCCACTATTCCCAAGACTTTGTGTGATTTGCTAGATTTCCGTAAGTTTGATGATTGCTCTCTAAACTTGTATCTTGCGGATTCTACTATTAAGAAACCTATGGGAGGGATTAATGATGTTCTTATTGTTGCAAATAGGAATTATTTGCCCATAGATTTCATTGTTCCTCATATAGATTGCAATCCTTCTTGCCCTATTGTTCTTGGTAGACCTTTCCTTAGAACTGTTGGTGCGATTATTGATATGAAGGAAGGGAATATTAGATTTCAATTTCCATTAAAAAATGGCATGGAACACTTTACAAGAAAGAAAATAAAATTGCCATATGAAACTATCATGAGAGCCACTTATGGATTGCCTACCAAAGATGGCAATACGTAGATCTATCCCCGCTTTTATGCCTAGCTAGGGGAGTTAAACGATAGCGCTTGTTGGGAGGCAACCCAATTTTATTTTTATTCCTTGCTTTTTGCTCCTGTTTAGTAATAAATAAATTATTTAGCCTCTGTTTTTTTGTGTTTTTTGTGTTTAATTAGTGTTTGTGCCAAGTAGAACCGTTGGGAAGACTTGGGGAAAGTCTTGTTGAACTTGCTGTAAAAAACAGATACTTTAGCGCTCACGAGAACTGCTGTCATTTTTATTTGAAGAGTGCTATTTAGTTAATTATTTTTGCAGATGATTAATAGATAAATTCCTCACGTCCAGCAATTTATTTTAGAATTTTGGGGGTTCCAGATCTTGCGCTAGCTACAGATTACTACAGACTGTTCTGTTTTTGACAGATTCTGTTTTTCGTGTGTTGTTTGCTTATTTTGATGAATCTATGGCTAGTAAAATAGTTTATAATCCATAGAGAAGTTGGAATACAGTAGGTTTAACACCAATATAAATAAATAATGAGTTCATTACAGTACCTTGAAGTGTTCTTTTGTTTTCTTTCGCTAACGGAGCTCACGAGTTTTCTATTTTGAGTTTTGTGTTGTGAAGTTTTCAAGTTTTGGCTGAATTCTTTTGATGGATCATGGAACAAGGAGTGGCAAGAGCCTAAGCTTGGGGATGCCCATGGCACCCCCAAGATAATCCAAGGACACCAAAAATTCAAAGCTTGGGGATGCCCCGGAAGGCATCCCCTCTTTCGTCCACTTCCATCGGTAATTTACTTGGAGCTATATTTTTATTCACCAACATGATATGTGTTTTGATTGGAGCGTCTTGTATTATTTGTGTCTTTGTGTCTTAGTATGCCACAATCATCCTTGATGTACACACCTTTTGAGAGAGCCATACATAAATTAAAATTTGATAGAATACTCTATGTGCTTCACTTATATCTTTTGAGCTAAGTAGTTTTGCTCTATGTGCTTCACTTATATCTTTTGAGCTATGTAGTTTTGCTCTATGTGCTTCACTTATATCTTTTGAGTGTTATAATTTTGCTCTATGTGCTTCACTTAGATCTTTTAGAGCACGGTGGTGGATTTGTTTTAAAGAAACTATTGATCTCTCATGCTTCACTTAAATTATTTTGAGAGTCTCTTAATAGCATGGTAATTTGCTTAATAATAATATGCTTGGTATTCAAGATTTGTGAAACTTTCTTTTGAGTGTGTTGAATACTAAGAAAAGATTGAAGCATGATAATTGTTTTGAGATATGGAGGTGATAATATTAAAGTCATGCTAGTTGAGTAGTTGTGAATTTAAAGAATACTTGTGTTAAAGTTTGTGATTCCCGTAGCATGCACGTATGGTGAACCGTTATGTGATGAAGTCGGAGCATGATTTATTTATTGATTTTCTTCCTTATGAGTGGCGGTCGGGGATGAGCGATGGTCTTTTCCTACCAATCTATCCCCCTAGGAGCATGCGTGTAATACTTTGCTTTGATAACTTATAGATTTTTGAAATAAGTATATGAGTTCTTCATGACTAATGTTGAGTCCATGGATTATACGCACTCTCACCCTTCCACCTTTGCTAGCCTCTATAATACCGCGCACCTTTCGCCGGTATCATACACCTACCATATACCTTCCTCAAAACAGCCACCATACCTACCTATTATGGCATTTCCATAGCCATTCCGAGATATATCGCCATGCAACTTTCCACCATCTAGTTCATCATGACACATTCATCATTGTCATATTGCTTAGCATGATCATGTAGTTGACATAGTATTTGTGGCAAAGCCACCATTCATAATTTCTTCATACTTGTCACTCTTGATTCATTGCATATCCCGGTACACCGCCAGAGGCATCCATATAGAGTCATACTTTGTTTTAGAATCGAGTTGTAATCATTGAGTTGTAAACAAATAAAAGTGTGACGATCATCATTCAATAGAGCATTGTCCCCCAAAAAAGGGAAAGGCCAAAGAAAAAAAGAAGGCCCAAAAAAAAGAAAATAAATAAATAAGGGCAATGCTACTATCTTTTTTTCCACATTTGTGCTTCAAAGTAGCACCATGATATAGCAAGTCTCGTATATTGTGCTTCAAAGTAGCACCATGTTCTTCATATAGAGAGTCTCATATGTTGTCACTTTCATATACTAGTGGGAATTTTACATTATAGAACTTGGCTTGTATATTCCAATGATGGGCTTCCTCAAATTGCCCTAGGTCTTCATGAGCAAGCAAGTTGGATGCACACCCACTAGTTTCTTTTGTTGAGCTTTCATACATTTATAGCTCTAGTGCATCCGTTGCATGGAAATCCCTACTCACTCACATTGATATCTATTGATGGGCATCTCCATAGCCCGTTGATACGCCTAGTTGATGTGAGACTATCTTCCCCTCCTTTTTGTCTTCTCCACAACCAGCATTCTATTCCACCTATAGTGCTATATCCATGGCTCAGGCTCATGTATTGCGTGAAGATTGAAAAAGTTTTGAAAAAGTTAGAGTATGAAACAATTGCTTGGCTTGTCATCGGGGTTGTGCATGATTTAAATACTTTGTGTGGTGAAGATGGAGCATAGCCAGACTATATGATTTTGTAGGGATAACTTTCTTTGCCCATGTTATTTTGAGAAGACATAATTGCTTTGTTAGTATGCTTGAAGTATTATTATTTTTATGTCAATTTAAACTTTTGTCTTGAATCTTTCTAATCTGAATATTCATACCACAATTAAGAAGATTTGCATTGAAATTATGCCAAGTAGCACTCCGCATCAAAAATTCTCTTTTTATCATTTACCTACACGAGGACGAGTAGGAATTAATCTTGGGGATGCCTGATACGTCTCCAACGTATCTATAATTTTTGATTGCTCCATGCTATATTATCTACTATTTTGGACTATATTGGGCTTTATTTTCCACTTTTATATTATTTTTGGGACTAACCTATTACCGGAGGCCCAGCCCAGAATTGCTGTTTTTTGCCTATTTCAGTGTTTCGGATAAATAGAATATCAAACGGAGTTCAAACGGAATAAAATCTTCGGGAACGTGATTTTCTCACCGAACGTGATCCAGGAGACTTGGACCCTACTCCAGGGAGTCAAAGAGGAGGTCACGAGGGTGGGGGCGCCCCCCCCCCCCAGGGCGCGCCCCCTGCCTCGTGGGCCCCTCGGTGCTCCACCGACGTACTCCTTCCTCCTATATATACCTATGTACCCCCAAACGATCAGAATAGGAGCCAAAAACCTAATTCCACCGCCGCAACTTTCTGTATCCATGAGATCCATCTTGGGGCATGTTCCGGAGCTCCGCCGGAAGAGGGCCGTCATCACGGAGGGCTTCTACATCATCCTAGCCCCTCCGATGAAGTGTGAGTAGTTTACCTCAGACCTTCGGGTCCATAGTTAGTATCTAGATGGCTTCTTCTCTCTCTTTGAATCTCAATACAAAGTTCTCCCCCTCTCTTGTGGAGATCTATTCGATGTAATCTTCTTTTTGCGGTGTGTTTGTTGAGACCGATGAATTGTGGGTTTATGATCAAGTCTATCTATGAATAATATTTGAATCTTCTCTGAATTCTTTTATGTATGATTGGTTATCTTTGCAAGTCTCTTCGAATTATCCGTTTGGTTTGGCCAACTAGATTGGTAGTTCTTGCCATGGGAGAAGTGCTTATCTTTGGGTTCGATCTTGCGGTGTCCTTACCCAGTGACAGAAGGGGCAGCAAGGCACATATTGTATCGTTGCCATCGAGGATAACAGGATGGGGTCTATTTCATATTGCATGAATTTATCTCTCTACATCATGTCATCTTGCTTAAGGCGTTACTCTGTTTTTAACTTAATACTCTAGATGCGTGCTGGATAGCGGTCGATGAGTGGAGTAATAGTAGTAGATGCAGAATCGTTTCGGTCTACTTGTCACGGACGTGGTGCTTATATACATGATCATGCCTAGATATTCTCATAACTATGCTCAATTCTGCCAATTGCTCAACAGTAATTTGTTCACCCACTGTAGAATACTTATGCTCTTGAGAGAAGCCACTAGTGAAACCTATGGCCCCCGGGTCTATTCTCATCATATCAATCTCCATTACTTTAATCTTGCTTTGCTTTTTACTTTGCCTTTACTTTTTACTTTGCATATTTATACCAAAAATATTATATCTATCAGATCTCACTCTCGTAAGTGACCGTGAAGGGATTGACAACCCCTAATCGCGTTGGTTGCGAGTAGCTATCGTTTTGTGCAGGTACGAGGGACTTGAGCGTGGCCTCCTACTGGATTGATACCTTGGTTCTCAAAAACTAAGGGAAATACTTACGCTACTCTGCTGCATCATCCCTTCCTCTTCGGGGAAAACCAACGCAAGCTCAAGACGTAGCACAAATAAAGGTGGACCATAATGTTTTTTGTCACTCATCAGGAGAAGGACTGGCTGGGTCGCAGAAACTGTCAGGTCTATGTTGTCTGCGATGCGAGTGGCGGCATCAAGGAAAGTGTCCATGAAGGACTGGAAAGTGTGCCTTTTTGTGTTAGCAACCTTGAGCTCCGCCAGCTTGTCTTCTTTGACATCCTTGCAGTGCACTCGGACCAGGGACAGGGCGACATCAACACCGCAGCAAGCAGATGACTTCTTCCATTCTTGCACTCGGTCAGGTATTTGATTCAGTCGAGCCATCAGAGACTTGAGGTCTTGAGATAGTTCCGCTTGAGGCCAGAGTTCAGCATCAACCCGAGTCATCGCTGCCTTCAGGAGCAAGATAAGCAACCACGTTGTCCAGGCGAGATTCCAACCGCAGCACATTTGTTGCGACGTCATCTTTGCCTGGGAAATTTATGGGATTGAGACCCGTCTCGACCCGCCCAGTTTCCGCTTCAAAGTCTTGGCAAAGTTCTGCACAGTCGAGTAGCTAGTGAGTCGACAATATAATAAGACCTGTCAATCGACCATAACAAGTCAGTCGAGCATCAGTACCTTCAAGCTTTAAGACCAGTTTTGCAGCAAGCTGGCCCAGATAAGATTCCAACTCGCCCTTCTTGGCTTTGAGGCTCCCAACCTCGTCAGTTAGCTTGTACTTGTCTTTCTTCAGTCGCTCGACCTCCCGATTGGCGTCAGAGATAGTAGTCTTCAGTTTGGAGTTCTCTTCTTCTAACTTGCCGACTGAAGCAAGCTTATGGTCAGCAAGTGTAGTTTTCTCTCGCGCCCCCTTCTGCGCAGCAGCAAG